>NW_007245975.1:101099-109154 GCF_000164805.1 Carlito syrichta
AGTGTTTGATTAAATAGTTGGGTATTATAGCCTAGCTAAGTGGACACATAAAACTAGCTGTCAGACTCCAGAAAGTCTTTGCTCCAGTGTCATCTTTTCATAACATTTACAATTACAACCTAGACTGGGTGTGGTGACTCATGCTTGTAATCCAGCACTCTGGAAGTCCAAAGTGGATCACTTGAGCCCAGGAGTTCAAGATTAGCCTGGGCAACACAGTGAGATCTCATCTCTGCAAAAAAAAAATACAAAAATACAAAAATTAGCCAGGTGTGGTGGCACACACTTGTAGTCCCAGATATCTAAGAGCTGGAAGAATTAGTTAAGAAACAGCACAGACAGACTTAGGTGTGGGTTTCCTTAACTCCCTTAGCTGTGCGACGTTATCAAGAAAGCCCCACTTTCTTCGTCTGGAAGTTGGGAATAATAATACTCAAGCACATACGGTTATTCCAAAGGTGAAGAGTTGATGAGTGTGACGGTTTGGGCATTGAGCTTGACCCATAATGAGTGTTTGTTAAGAGGCGACTGTTATTATCACCATCATCGTTATTCCACGTCAAAGTGGGAAAATTTGCAAGAATCGTTGAAGTGGACTAAAAGTAAAATTATTGGATTTCAAAGTCTAGTCTGTGAGGTTGGGATGCTAAAATCTGAAATGATGTTAATGCACAAGTTTGGGTTGTACAGAGAGTTGGAGCATACTCACTTTATTTTGGGGTTCTTTTGTTTTAAAGCAGAATGAAATATTTTCAGCATATACAGCCCAGAAATCAGAGTAATTGACATTGAACCCTTCTGTTTCTCCCATGCTGCCACTTCAAGTGCAGGTTTAGTTGGTTCCAGGTCAGAGGCTCCACTCACTTGCTTTCTACTGATGCATGAGAGAAAAATTACACTCTGCTGCTGATGTTCTGCTCACCAGTACAAGAGAAAGGCTAGATTACAACAAAGCTTCATAAATATCCTGACCCAACTCCACCATAATTATTACCACAGAGAGCTGAATAATTTTTTAAAAATCCAAAGGAGGCCGGGCTCAGTGGCTCAGCCTGTAATCCCAGCGCTTTGGGAGGCTGTGGTGAGTGGCTTGCCTGAGGCTGCGGGTTCGAGACCCACCTGGGCCACTTGGCGAGACCTCATCTCTACAATAAATCAAAAATTAGCCGGGTGTGGTAGCGCACCTATAGTTCCAGCTACTTGGAAGGCTGAGGCAGAAGGATCGCCGGAGCCCAGCGGGTCGAGGCTGTGGTGGCCGCTTGGCCACCACTGCACTCCAGTCTGGGTGACAGAGTGAAACTCCAACTCAAACAAACAAACAAAACCCCAAAGGAACATATGAGGTCTGACGATTAAGTTCACAAAGTAACCCTAGAAAAAGTGCTATATGCCTCATTACTAAATATCACTATCGCCACATTCAAAGTTCTCCCCTTGGGAAGCTATGCACGGATGTTAGCACCTAGTCTACCTGTCAAAGCAATTTTGGAACTCTTTTACTAAAATTGCCATTGCATCAAGGGTGATGTATTACCCTTGGTGTCCTGAATATCATTAAAATGTCTTCCTTTAAATATTTCCTTTATCTTCAGAAAGAAAAAAGTCATTGGGGGCCAGAGATAAGATGAATGGGGAGGGTGTTCCAATAGTTATTTGTTTACTGACTAAAAAATCCCTCACACACAGTGCTGCATCAGCTGGTGCAATGTCGTGATACAAGAGCTCCTTAGGGATAATTTTTGCACATACCTTTCTCATGCCAAGAGAAAGGTTAAATTAAGTTTTCCCTAACTATATCTCTACCGATGTTTATTTGGTCTGCTATGCTTCTCATAGTCAGCCGACAATTTTGACGCACAATTCGATGAGTTTTTGCAATGTTTTCATCAGTTCTGCTCGTTACTGGCCATCCTGACCTCTCTTTTTCAGTGACACTTTCTCTCTCTTCAGAAAAACATTTAATCCATTTGTACTGGGCTGTTTCTTCATGACATTATCCCCATAAACTTGGACTAATATGTCCCTGATTTCACTTCCACTCTTGCCAAGTTTAACAAGAAATTTAGTGATTATTTATTGCTCTAATTCAAACTCCTGCATCCTCACAATAACTCTGATTGCCATTCCAGAAAGAGTTCCAAAATTGTTTTGACAGGTGGACTAAGTGCTGGAGTCAGTGCATAGCTTTGCAAGGGGAGTGAGTGCCTTGAAGGTGACCGTAGTGATATTCAGCAATGAGGTATATGATATTTTTCTAGGATGAGTTCGTGAACTTAATTGTCATACTCGTTACACAGAGCCCTATACATGTCTTGTTACTCAGTATGAATACAACTTCCAGCATTCTAACAGAACTTTTAGTATTGGTCCCCTCTGATAAATGATCATTTTCCTGATATGTGTGTGGGTTGTGTGTTTATCTGAAAAAGATACTATGAATTGTTATTACTGGTCATTCTATGACATCATGGTTGATTTTAACTTCAAGTGAGAAGACATTTATAGGCATGAAGAAAAGTATATTTTATGGAGAATAAATGTGAAGGCCGAATGTTTGAGGTTTTTCTTCTGGTCTCTGTTTCCTGTCGTATCTGAATACAGCCAGTTATCATGTTTTGTGTTTATTTAAGAAGTGGGCAGATTGTGAAAAAATAGACAGTTGACTACAGCACTCTGAACTATTTTTTTTTTTTTTTTTTTGCTTCTTGCTTTCTGCTTTGCTCCGTTGTTTTGAAAAATAAATGGGAGGGAGAGCCATGGCTGAAGATGATAGAGTCCTCCAGCAGTTCTTTTTTGACACAGGGCCATGTCTTCACACAGAGAGGACTGGAATTTGTGGTAATATTCTTGTGGCTCCCATTCAATTCAGGGTGGATAGATTTTGGTGGAGAACAGTGGTTACCTCAATCTTCCTTCAAGATGACAAGATATTTTCTTGCCCAGATGTTGGGGATAGCATCATGATAGTATCATTTTTCTGTGCTCTGTTTCCCAAATGGAAAAAGTGCAGATTTAAATTAGTCCTTGTTCTCATGTGTATTTAGTTTTAGACATGCTCATAATAAATATCTAATAATATAAAAACTATACATTGTAATTTTTCATTTTCAAATCAAGGAGGTACTTAATTGATGTCTTGTCCAGACCTTTTTTTTTTTGAGTTGGAGTCTCACTCTATTGCCCAGACTGCAGTGCAGTGGCTGCTCCCGGCCACGCAGCCTTGACCTGCTGGGCTCTGGCAATCCTTCTGTCTCAGCCTTCCGAGTAGCTGGAACTACAGGCCCGGCTAATTTTTTTTTTGTTTGTTTTTATTGTAGAGATGAGGTCTCGCCAAGTTGCCCAGGCGGGTCTCGAACCCGCGGGCTCAGGCAATCCATTCACCTCAGCCTTCCAAGGCGTGGGATTACAGGCTGAGCTACCGAGCCTGGCTCTTTTTTTTTTAGTTGAAGGTCTCACTCTGTTGCCCAGGCTGGAGTGCTATGACATCATCATGGCTCACTGTAGCCTTGACCTATTGGGTTCAGATGATCCTTCTGCCTTAGCATCCCGAGCAGTTGGGACTATAGGTACATGCCACAATGTCAGGCTAATTTTTCTTTTCTTCTTTTTCTTCTCTCTTTTTTTTTTGAGATAGGATTTTGATATCTTGCCTAAACTGAGCTCAAGTAATTCTCCCACCTTGGTCTCCTAAAGTGCTGTGATTACAGGTGTGCACCACCATGCCTGGCTAATTATTTTATATATATATATATATATATATATATATATATTTTTTTTTTTTTTTTTGTCGAGATGAAGTCTCATTATATTGCCTGGGCTGGTCTCTAACTCCTGGTCTCCAACTCCTCCTGCTTTGGCCTCCTGGAGTCCTGGAATTACACGAGTGAGCCCCTGCATCCAGTCCGAAAGCATGAAACTGTCTTGATAAATACTTCCCTGACAGGAACAGCTTAGGATAAAATTGAGTAGGACTTTACACTTCACTTTTTTGTTTGTTTTAAAGGTGAGACGTCCAAATCTTTATTCTTTCTGACAACTAACCCATCTGGCAGAGGTGGAAACTTCATCTTCTGTTATTAACATTATTTCACAGCCTCAGACCAGTTACTACATAACCCCAGGGGTGCCATTCACCTAAAATTGCGATGCTTTTCAAGGAGGAGACTATGGTTATTTTTCTCATCAATTTCTTAATAGGGGAAAATAGGAATATTTTAAATTTTATATATTTATTTAATTTTATTTATTTGAGTTGGAGTCTCACTGTCACTGTGTGTTGGCATGATCACAGCTCACCACAGCCTCGAGCTCCTGGGCTCAAGTGATTCTCCTGCCTCAGCCTCTTGAATGGCTGAGTCTACAGGCACATGCCACCACATCCGGCTAATGAGGTTCCATTGAATATTACTCTTTTCATTTCTGAGATTGGTCAGCAGAGGTCACTTTTTGAGTAAAATTGGGATTGAGATCCCAAGATTCCTGCCATTTCCCAGGGATGCTCTGGCTCTGAGTTCCTGTTCTCAGCCGTTCGCTTTATCTTGCCAGATTCTCAACACACATCTTTCTCTGCAATTCTCGCCTCTTCCACATTGCTTGGATTCCCTTATATTTCCAACTCACATGGAGCCCCAGTTTTTTTGTGGAGACCTCATTATTTATTTATTTATTTTGAGTTGGAGTCTCACTCTGTCCCCCAGACTGGAGTGCAGTGACACACTCCCGGCCACCACAACCTCGAACTGCTGGGCTCCGGTGATCCTTCCGTCCCAGCCTTCCAGGAGCTGGAACTAAAGGCGTGCTACCACGCCCGGCTAGTTTTTTGATTTATTGTAGAGATGAGGTCTCACCAAGTTGCCTAGGCGGGTCTCGAAGCCATGGGTTTGGGCAATCCACTCACCTCAGCCTCCCAAAGTGCGGGATGACAGGCTGAGCCACCGAGCCCAGTGAGACCTCACTTTTTAAAAATTTCTCGGGCCTCTTTGCCTTCAGACTCTCCAAGGAAATTAAATTTTTACTCTTCATCCTATGGATCAGTTGAGCTTCCCATGCTCACCTCAGCTTTGACCCTGCCTTTGCGTATCCAGTCTTACTTGATGTGTCCTGCTAAACAAAGGCTCTTACATGGGGTCATTCACCCTTTAGTGTTGGCAAAGGCTTTAAAATTTGGAGTCTTTTCTGCCTTCTCTAGCATCGATTTTAAGTGCCTTATTTTCTAACCGATATGAATTATGTCATGCTTACTTAAAAAGAGAAGCGGTTAAAGGCGTTTTATATTTAAAATATTTTTTCCATCCCAGTATAGGTGTTTTCCTTTTTCTTATTTAATTCAACCAATAAATACTGCACATCTCTTAGGTCTCAGACACAGAAAATCAGGCACAAGGAATGCCTCTTCCATCATAAAGTTTACATTCTAGTGAGGGACAGACAATAAACCAATGAATGAACTATGCAATGGCAGGCAATGGCAAATGCCGGGGCAAAAAGTGATGCAGGGTAAAGGGCTAGAGAATGTCATTTTCGATAGGGTGGTAGCGAAGGTCTTTCAGAGGAAGTGACAGTTGCACAGATCACAGGATAAAGGAAAGAAGTGAGCCAGGTCAAAGATCTTGGGGAAGAGCTTTCCAAATAGACACAGAAAAGGCAAAGGCCTTTGCCAGAAGAGGGCCAGGAATAGCCGGGAGGGCAGAGTGGCCAGAGCACAGGGAGAGACTGGAGGAGTGGTAGGTGACGACATGGTGGAGAAGACCAGGGTCATATCACTCAGTCTTGTAGGCAGAGGAAGGACTTTGAGTCCACGTTTGGTAGGAAGCCATTGGAGGTTTAGTGCAGGTTTGTATAGCAAGATCTGGCATATATTTTATTTTAAAAATTGAGACATATTTTATATACCATAAAATGCATCCTTTGGAAGTACACAGTTAAGTGGTTTTCATATATTCACAAGGTTTTACAACCTTTACCATTGTGTAGTTAGATACAATATTTAACCACTCCGAAAAGAAAGCCCTTATTAGGCTCATTAACAGTTACTCCCCATTCTCCCCTCCAGCTCCTGGAAACCACAAATCTACTTCCTGTCTCTAAGGATTTCCCTATGATGGACATTTCACACAAATGGAAGAATATGATATGTATCTCTATACATCTGGCTTCTTTTACTTAGCATTATGTTTTCAGTGTTCATTCACGTTGTAGCATTTATCAGTATTTCATCTCTTTCTATAGCTGAGCAATATTTATTGTCTGGCTGTACCACACTATGTTTGTCCACTCGTCAGTTTACGGATAATTGGGTCATTTCCGCCTTTTGGCTATTGTGAATAATGCTGCCAGGAGCATTGGTGTCCAAGTTTTTGTGGGGACATTATCGTTTCGTTTTTCGTGTGTATTTCTTATGTATCTAAGGGGAATTGCTGGATCATGTGGTAACTGCACACTTTGCCTTTTGAGGAAATGCCAGACTATCTTCCAGAGCACCTGTACCAGCAACGTACGAAGATTTTAATTTCTCCACACCCTTGCCAACACACATTATTTTTTCTTTTTTGTTTGTAGCCACCTAGTGTGTGTGAAAAGTATTACCCCATTATTGTTTGTATTTGCATTTCCTTAATAACAAATGAAGTTGAGGATTTTTTCATCTCTTATAGGTCATCTGTATATCGATGGAGAAATGTCTGTTCAAATGTGGGGGACAGGAACGTGTCCCCCAGCGTTCACGTGTTGGTAACTTGATGTTCAATGCAGGGGAGTTGGGAGAGAAAACTTTTTAGAGGTGATTTGACCATGAGGGCTCTGTCCTGTGCAATGGATTAATGCCGTTACTGAGGGAGCAGGTTTATGACTATGGGAGCAGGTTTCTTGCAAGAGCATGAGACAGCCCCCTCTTACTCTCCCACCCTCTCTGTGCCCTTCTGCCATAGGCTGAGGCAACAAGAAGGCCCTTGCCAGATGTCAGCCCCTTGAGTTGGACTTCCCAGCCTCTGGAACCATGAGCCAATGCACTTCTGTTCATTACGAATTATCCAGTCTTAGGTATTCGGTTACAGCAGCACAAAATGGATGAAGACAAAATCCTTTGTTTCTTGACCCTTATCAGATATATGATTTACAGATTTTTTTTCCATTCTGTGGTTTTTTTGGTTTTTTTTTTTACTTCCTTGATTGTATCTATTGAAGCACAAAAGTTTTTTTTTGGTTTGTTTTTTCTGAGTTGGAGTTTCATTCCGACGCCCAGACTGGAGTGCAGTGGCTGCTCCCGGCCACCCCAGCCTTGACCTGCTGGGCTCCAGCGATCCTTCTGCCTCAGCCTTCTGAGGAGCCGGAATTACAGGCGTACGCTACCACGTCCAGCTGATTTTTGATTTATTGTAGAGATGAGGTCTCGCCAAGTTTTTAATTTTAGTGAAGCTCAGTTTCCTTGTTTCTTTTTGATTGCTTATGCTTTTGGTGTCCTAGCCAAAAAACTATTACCTAATTCAAGGGCATGAAGATTTACACCTATGTTTCATTCAAATAATTTTGTAGTTGTAGCTATCATATTTAGGTCTTTGAACCATTATGAGTTAATTTTTATAAATAGTGTGAGGTAGGATCCAAAAGTTTTATTCTGCATGTGGATACCTGGTTGTTCCAACATCATTTGTTGATGAGATTATTCTTTCCACCACTGTCTTAACATTCTTTTCACAATCTACTGACCATTGGTGTATATGATTGCTTCTGGGCTCTTCATTCCATTCCATTGGTTTAAATGTTTATCCTTATGCCAGGACCACATAGTCTTGAAAACATTATGTTCTGAAATTGAGAAAAGTAAATCTTCCAAAAGATTCCCCCCAAAAAGTTTGTTCTTCTTTTTCTTTTCTTTTCTTTTTTTTTTTGAGTTGGAGTCTCACTCCGTTGCCCAAGCTGAAGTGCAGTGGCACGCTCATGGCCAGCTCAGTGCCGACCTGTTGAGTTCAGGTGATCCTTCTGCCTTAGCCATCAAAGTACAGGTGCGTGCTACCACACCCAGCTAATTTTTTGATTTATTGTAGAGATGAGGTCTCG
>NW_007245975.1:109375-118132 GCF_000164805.1 Carlito syrichta
CAAGTTGGTGAGACCTCATCTCTACAATAAATCAAAAATGAGCCGGGCGTGGTAGCACGCACCTGTAGTTCCAGTTACTGGAAGGCTGAGTCGGAAGGCTTGCTGGAGCCCAGCAGGTCGAGGTTGCGGTGGCCGGGAGCAGCCACTGCACTCCAGTCTGGGCGACAGAGTGAGACTCCAACTCAAAAAAAAAAAGTGTTTTGGCTATTTAGAGTCTCTTGAAATACTACATGAATTTTAGAATCATATCATCAATTCCTGCAAAAAAGTCAACTAGGATGACTTCTGTTTTGAAAGTAGCATTATGGCTGCCGCCTGGAAAATGCATTATAGAGAAAGTAGTTATAAGAAACTACTTTAGATGTCCGGGTGAAAGATGAAGTTGACTTGAAACTGGGTACTAGCCATCAAATTGGTAATACATGGTTGGATTTTGAAGCTACAACTCCCTAGGTTTCCAGATAGATTTTACGTGGGGGTGAGCAAAAGAGAAGAACAAAAGGGGATTCTAGATTTTGGCTCAGGAAACTGAGTGACTGCTGTTGCCATTTACTGAGCTGGGAAACCCTGAAGACAGAGACCAGATTGCAGGGGAATCAAGAATTTTCTTCTGGGCATGCTAAATTTGAGATGCCTATTAGAAATTCTTATGGAAATGGCAGGTAGAAAATTATATATACATATATATGTATATATATAATATATATATACATCTGAGAAAGATGAGAGCTGAAGATCCAAGTGAATGTACAGATGGTATTCAGCCTCTTATGTCTGGATGAAATAAATGAAGGAAAGGGCGTGAATAGAGAAAAGGGCTTGGAGGCTGGTTGTGGGGCACTCCAACTTTAGAGGAAGTTGGAAAGAGGAAGTGGACCCAACACAAGAGATGTAGATAGCAGAAAACCAGGAGAGTTTGTGTGGTATCTTGGATGAGAAGAGAAGAAAACGTTTCACGATGGGGGCAGTGATGAACCGTGCCACACACTGAGAGGGTAAGTAAAACGAGAACTGAGAATTGTGCACTGAAGCTCACTGGAGAACATGATCTCGCCAGTGTTGGAGACAGAAGAGTAGAGTGAATTTGAGAAAGAATAGGAAGGAATGAAGTAAAAACAGGAGAGTCTTTCAAGGGATCTTTTTAAATCTTTTTTTTTCTCTCGTCTACTTTACTGATGGAAAAATTTATGCACATACGTAGCAAGAATAGAGACGTCCCCTTGCAGCCAAGATGGAGTGACAGGAGCCATACTGATTCTCCTGTTTGAAATTATTGAAAAAGGACAAAATATATGAAGAAGTGATTTGAAATACTCTGGGGAAAAGGCAACAAAAGACAATGCTCCTTGAGAGGCAAGAAACAAATGAGTGAGCCATATGACTACCGTAGCTTCCTGTCTTGAGAGAGGCTTTGGGCCTCGCGGAGGGAGAGGAACAGAGCCTGATGGACTGAGTTGAGGAGATGGAGCTGAAGTTTAGAGAAGACAAGGTAGCTAGAGGTTATAGGTCAGAGTGCTGGGGAAGAAAGAGCTGCACACAGAAAGAATTTCAGAGATCTGCAGAGATACCCTGGATTATTTAGTAGAGTACTCAGTACATGGTCCTACTAAAAGGATTAGAAGGAACGGTGCTTGATGCTCACATAGCACGAGGAATGGTGCCTTTTCCCTGCAGCCAAAGTGGAAGACATTAAAATGTGCATGACATTTGGTATAATACCCAGAGAGTATCACCTCTGTGGTGAGACTATCCTCAGCCAGAGCAATTCTGTGGTCCTGCCGAACGTATTTTAAAAGCAAGATTTTAAAAGATCGAATCATTGCTAAGTAACTTAACAACATTCCAGAATACAGCCCAAGAATATAGGAAATTAAACACATCTAGCACCTTTCAAGGTAAAATTGGTAACGTCTGGCATCCAATACAAAATTCCAGACAAGAAAAGAAGCAAGAAAATACCACCTATAATTAAGAGATAAATCAATCAATCTAAACTAACCCAGTACTGACAAGGATGTTAGAATCAGCACACAGAGACTAGAAAACAGTTATTATGAGTCTACTCAGTATGTTCAAAAAGTTAAAATGGAGGTATGGAAGATGTAAAAATACACAAATCATCCTTATAGATGATCAGAGATTAAAATATACTGGATAGAATTAATAGCAGATCAGACATTGAAAAAGACTAGACCTGAAGATATAACAACGGAAACTGTCTAAATGAGACATACAGAGAAAAGAGAATAATAATTGAAAAATAAACAGAGTATCAGTGAGCTGTGGGACGTCAAGTGATCTGTAATTGAGAAAGCTGGTTGAACAGAATTTTTTTGGTTATATTATTATTTTTAATTCTACATATTTAAGGGTACAGTGTGATATTTTGATACATATATACAATGCGTAATGGTCAAATCAGGGTAGCTAGCATATTCATCTCCTCAAACATTTACTATTTCTTTGTGTTATGGACATTCAAAATCTACTCTACTAGCTATTAAAAAATATACAATTGTTGTTGATTGTATCACCCTACAATACTATAGAACACTAGAAATTATTCCTTCTATCTTGCTGTAATTTTGTATTATTTAACTAATCTCTTTCTCTCCCTCCCTCTTCCCCTTCCAGCCTGTGGTAATCACTATTCTATTCTCTATTTCTATAGATCAACTCTTCTTAGCTTCCACATATGGGTGAGAAAATGTGGTATTTATCATTCTGTGCTTGGCTTATTTTACTTAATATAATGTCCTCCAGGCTTATCCATGTTGCTGCAAATGACAGGACTTCATTCTTTTTTATGGCTGAACAGTATTTCACTGTGTAGATATACCACATTTTTGTTATTTCTTCATCCACTGATGAACAACTTGGTTGATTCCATATCTTATCTTGGCTTATCTTATCATGCGAATAGTGCTGCAATTACCATGGTAGTGCAGATTTTTAAAAATCCAAAGGAAAAAAGATGAAAAAATTTCCAAGCTTACTGAAAGCTATAAACTCATAGATTCAGAAAAGCTCAACAAGCCCAAAACACAAGAAATATGATAAGAACCATGCCAAAACACAACGTGAACAGCCAGCTTAAAACCAATGACAAATAGAAAAATCTTAAAAGCAGGTAAATATTTTTTTAAAAAGATATCACAGATAGTAGAACAAAGATGAGTATGACTATAAATTTCTCACCAGAAGCAATGCAAGTGATAAAACAGTGGAGGAACATCTTGAAAGTACTGAAAAAAAAAACCCAAAAAACTGACTGCCTGGCATTTTGTACCTGACAAAACTATCTTTGAAAAATGAAGTGTGATAAAGATATTTTTCATATATGTAAAAGCTGAAAGAATTCATTTTAGCAGACTCACACTGGAAGAAATAGTAAGGGTAGCTCTTCAGATGGAAGAAAAATGATAACCGTTGGAAAAGTGAACCGAAACCAAGAAATGAAGAGCACCAGAGATGGTAACTACGTGGGCAAATACAGTTTTAAAATTTATTTAAATCTCATTAGAAGATAATTGACTATATAAATGCAAACAATAACTATAATATGGAGTTTACAATGTATATAAGATTATACTGTAATAGTAAAAAGATCAGGAGGGGAGAATAGAAGTCTGCTTTTTTCAGGTTTTTATACTATTCATTGAGTGATATAATATTACTTGAAGATAGACTGTGGTAAATTAAAGATGTATACTATAAATCATAGAGTAATCACCAAAATAACAAAAGTTATAGATAATAAACTAACAAAGAAAATGAAATAATAAAAAATAGTCAATTAAATCAAAGAAGGCAGAAAACAGAAGGAGTAAACAAGGAATTGAGGGGACAAATTGAAAACAAATATAGAAATGATAAATTTGAACCTAATTATGTAAATAATTGCTTAAATGTAAATTATCTAAATATAAAATAGAGATTTTCAGATTAGATAAACTACAGTTTATTTGGGGGCATACTAATTTTTACTCAACTACATGCTGCCTTGTAGGAATCACACTTTAAATACGAAGATACAAATAGATCAACAGTAAAATAATGAAAAATATACTCATGCCAGAAGACAGAGTGGCTATCTTACTATGAGATAAAGTAGATTTCAGAGCAAAGAATGTTATCATAAATAAATAAGGTTATTTCATAGTGACAATCCTACTATTTATCAAGAAGACATTTATCAAGAAAGAAAATCAGTAAAAATATATGTGATTTGAACAATACTATCAAACTAATTGACCTAATTATCAGTCATAGAATATTTAATTTGAAAATGGCAGAATACACATTTTTTTCAAGAATACATGGAATATACCAACATAGACAATATCCTGGCCCATAAAATAATTACAAATACATTTTAAAGGATTTGGCCTAAACAAAGTATATTATCTGACTAAAATGGAATTAAATTAAAAATCAATGACAGAAGGATTACTAGAAAATCCCCAAATATTTATAATCTAACAAATGGGTCTAAGAAGAAATCAAAAGGAAATTAGGAAGTATTATGAACTAAATGGAAATGAAAAGACAGCATATCAGACTCATAGGATGCCACTAAGGTTGTACTTAGGAGAAAATTTATAGAGCTAAATGCCTGTATTAGAAAACAGGAAAGATTTTAAGTTAACAACTTAAGCTTCTACCTTCAAAAAAAGGAGAAAAAGAAGAACAAGCACCCCCTGAGATCCGGTGCCATTAAGTCCTGCAAGTTCACACTTAAAAAAAGAAAAAGAAGAAATTAAGGCTTAAGGAAATAGAATCTCTTACAGCAAGTGGGTGGTTTTGAAAAACCCAAGCTACATTTAGAAGAGTGCCCTACCAGACTGCACATTGTATTATGTGTGCTCTGTATAATCCATACACATACGATAACATTGAAAATAAAGTGGTTGCAGCTCTGGGATGTAGTTGTGGAGTGCTTGGCATCAGAATGCAATGATAGGGGCAGGGTTGTGTGTTGGATTTGACATCGATGAAGATGCACTGGAAATATTTCATAGGAATGTTGGAAGCGTTTGAGTTAATACATGCTGACATGGTTCAATTCGATGTGCACTCATTAACAGAACGTTCAAGTCATTTAATACAGTAATTGTGAACTCCCCCTTTATTACCAAAATAAAAAGGAACAGATACAGCCTTTTTAAAAGCCTGCATTGGAAATGGCAAGAACAGGAGTATATTCTTCACACAAATCCTCACCTAGAGAACATGTTCAAAAGAAAGCTGCAGAATGGAAAATCAAAATAGATATTATTGCAGAGCTTCAATATGACCTGCCAGTATCATTTAACTTTTATAAAAAGAAATTTGTGACCTTTAAAGTGGACTTAATTCAATTTTCATTTTAAAAGCCTTCAAAAATAAAAGCAGCTTAAAACCTAATTAGAATGAATAAAACTTTTGTTCATTAAAAAAAGAAAAAAGAGCAGGGCTCGGGGGCTCAGCCTGTAATTCCGCGCTTTGGGAGGCTGAGGTGAGTGGATTGCCTGAGCCCACGGGTTCGAGACCCGCCTGGGCAACTTGGTGAGACCTCATCTCTACAATAAATCAAAAAATGAGCCGGGCGTGGTAGCGTGCGCCTGTACTTCCAGCTACTTGGAAGACTGAGGTGGAAGGATTGCTGGAGCCCGGCAGGTCGAGGCTGTGGTGGCTGGGAGCGTGCCACTGCCCTCCAGTCTGGGCGATGGAGTGAGACACCAACTAAAAAAAAAAAAGGAAAGAAAATCAATGAAAAGAGCAATGCAATTGATAGATTTTTAGCTAGGCTGATTGGGAAAAAAGAGAAGATAAATTACCAATATCAATAAGAAGAGTGGTGGCATCATTGTCTACAAATAGGAAATGGATATAAAGTAACATAATGAATAATTGTATGCCAGCAAATTCAACAAGTCTGATGAAATGAACAATTCCTTGAAAGACAAAAACAACAAAAGCTCACTCAAGAAGAAATAAATACCCTATTGCCCTATATGCAAAAAAAATTGAATCTGTAGTTAGAAAACATTTCCACAAAGAAAACTCCAGGCCTAGATTACGTCACTGGTAAATTTTACCAAACATCTAAGAAAGAAATGATATCAGTTCTACACAAATGGTTCCAGAACATTGAAGAGGTGAGATTACTTTCCAATTCCTTCTGTAAGGCTAGCATTATCCTGATACCCAAACCAAAAGATATTACAAGAAAACTACAGACCATTTATATTCCCTCATGAATATAAATGGAAAAATTCTAAATCAAATTTCAGAAAATTGCATCCAACAATATATAAAGAAAGTAATACATAATGACCAACTGGGGTTTAGAGGAATGCAAGTATGTTTGCTTTCACCACTTCTATTTAGCATTGTGCTGAAGGTTGTAGAAGCAAAACTGTCTTTATTTGCAGATGACATACTTATCTATATAGTCTCTGTGACAACTACTAACTTTTGCCCCAATGCAGTGCAAAAAGCAGCCTTAGATATTATGTAAACAGATAGGTATGACTGTGTTCCAATAAAACTTTCAAGATAGGCATCAGACCACATTGGCCCATGGCCATAGTTTGCTAACCCCTTGTCTATGTAGAAAACCCCTTGGAAATGGCAAAAAAGTTACCAGCACTAATGAGTTTAGAAAGATTGCAGGATATAAGAGCAATATACAAACAAATTTTTGTTTCTATATAATAATAGTGAACAATCAGAAACTAATTTTTTTTTTTTTTTTTGAGTTGGAGTCTCACTCTGTCGCCCAGACTGGAGTGCAGTGGCCACTCCTGGCCACCACAGCCTTGACCTGCTGGGCTCCGGCGATCCTTCCACCTCAGCCTTCCGAGTAGTCGGAATTACAGGCATGCACTACCATGCCCAGCTGATTTTTTGATTGATTGTAGAGATGAGGTCTCACTGCCCAGGTGGGTCTCGAACCCGTGGGCTCAGGCAATCCACTTACCTCAGCCTCCCAAAGGCGCGGGATTACAGGCTGTGCCACTGAGCCCGGCTCAGAAACCAATATTTTAAAATAACATCACCATTTACAATAGCATCAAACATATGAAATGCTTTGAGATTAAATCTGACAAAGATGTTAAATGACCTTTATGCTGAAAACTATGAGACATTGTTGAGAGAAATTAAAGACTAAATGAATGGAGAAATATATCTTATTCATGAACATACATTTATATGACTCAATATTGTATAGATAGGAGTTAGATCTATTCATCTATAGATTTAATAGAATTCCAACTATAATCTCAGCAAGTTTGTTTATATAAATAGAAAAACTAATTCTAAAATTCATATGGAAATAAAAGAATCTATAATAGGGAAAAAACTACAACTTTTAAAATGAAGAATGATCAGCTGGGTGTGGTAGCGCATGCCTGTAATTCCGGCTACTCGGAAGGCTGAGGCGGAAGGATCGCCAGAGACCAGCGGGTCGAGGCTGCGGTGGCCGGGAGCGGCTGCTGCACTCCAGTCTGGGCAATGGAGTGAGACTCCAACTCAAAAAAAAAAAAAAAAAAAAAAAAGAAGAATGAAATTGGAGGGCTAACAGTACCTGATTTCAAAATTTATTATCAAAGTACAATAACCAGAACAGTGTGACACTGCAATAGAGATAGACACACAGGTCAATGGAACAGAATAAGGAGACCAGAAATATTTCCACACACATTTGGACAATTGATATTTGACAAAGATGAAGAAGGCACTTTTGTAGATTAAGAATATTCCTTTAAACCAGTGGTACTGAAACAATCAGATGTCTATTTGCCAAAAGGAAGAAAAAAACTTCAATCTATACCTCACACAGTATATAAAAAATAATCTCAGATTATGGACTTAAATGTAAAACCTAAAACTATATAAAACTTTTAGAAGAAAACAGGAGAAAACATGACATTGGGTTTGGCAAAGATTTCTTAGATATGACTTCAAAAACACTTTACATAAAAACATTGATAAATTGAACTTACTAAAATTAAAACCTCTGCTTTTAATTTTAATTTTTTTAATTGGAAAAAAAATTTTTTTTTTTTTGAGTTGGAGTCTCACTCTGTCACTCAGACTGGAGTGCAGCGGCCACTCCCAGCCACTGCAGTCTCTACCTGCTGGGCTCTGGCGATCCTTCCGTCCCAGCCTTCCAAATAGCCGGAACTACAGGCGCGCGCTACCACATCCGGCTAGTTTTTTATTTATTTATTGCAGAGATGAGTTCTCGCCAAGTTGCCCAGGTAGGTCTCTAACCTGTGGGCTCAGGCAATCTACTCACCTCAGCCTCCCAAAGCGCTGGGATTACAGGCTGAGCCACCAAGCTCGGCCAAGAAAGAGAAATTTAAAAAAATATATGCACGTGAAAAAAAGGCTTGCCTACGTGGCGATTGTGGCAATGCTGACATTTCCCTGCATGTGTAGAGGTGAGAATCACCTGGTGCTCGGGGAGGTTAAAGTCGTTGCAGCGTTACCTGTAGGGCATGGAAAGTGAGTGAGGCTGGGCTTCAAATATCCTTTCCTATGGCTGTAGGGTCCTTCTAGGGAGAGATCATTTCTGTTTTTTAGTTTTTGGGGTTTTTCGAGTCAGAGTCTCACTCTGTCACCCAGGCTGGAGTGCAGTGGCACCCTCTCGGCCAAGGCAGCCTCGACCCGCTGGGTTCAGGCGGTCCTTCCGCCTCAGCCTTCCAAGCAGCTGGAACTACAGGTGCACGCTACCACGCCTGGCTGATTTTTTGATTTATTGTAGAG
>NW_007245975.1:118152-133994 GCF_000164805.1 Carlito syrichta
AGACTGGAGTGCAGCGGCCACTCCCAGCCACTGCAGCCTCGACCTGCTGGGCTCCAGTGATCCTTCCGCCTCTGCCTTTTGAGTAGCTGAAACTACAGGTGCACGCTACCACACCCGGCTAATTTTTGATTTATTGTAGAGATGAGGTCTCGCCAAGTTGCCTAGGCGGGTCTCGAACCTCCAGGCTCAGGCAATTCACTCACCTCGGCCTCCCAAAGTGCTGGGATTATAGGCTGAGCCACCGAGTCCGGCCTTAATTGAAAATTTATTATTTTTTGATTGACAAATCATAATGATATACATTTATGCAGTGTGATGTGATGTTTTGATATATATACAATGAGGCATGAATAAATCAAACTAATTAACCCTCCATTACCTTGCTCACCTGTCATTTTTTATGGTGAGACATTTGAAATTTACTCTTAGATATTTTGAAATATATTATAAATTCTTATTGACTATAGTTTCCCTGCTGTACAATGTATCTCAAAATGTATTTCTCCTGCTTTTCTGAAACGTGTACCTTTTGGATCAAAAGATGCTCTTTCCTCCCTCCTAACCAACCCTCCTCTGGACCTCTGATAACTGTTGTTCTACTCTCTTCTTCTATGAATTCACTTTTATTATACAAGTATTTCATATATATATAAGTAAGATTATCTGGTATTTGTCTTTCTGTGCTTGGCTAATTTCACGTAACCTCCAGATTCATCCTTGTTGCTACAAAGGACAGGCTTTCCTTGCTTTTGGAGACTAAATGGTATTCCACTGTGTGTAACACACAAGCTTTTTAAAAAACAAAGCAAAAACAATGTTGAGAGAATAAAAAGACTGGGGAAAAAAATCTGAAAATCATATATCTGATAAAGTAATTGTATCCAGGATATTTTTTAAAGCTCTCAAAACCAATAATAAGAAAAGAAACAACTCAATTAAAAATAAACAAAAGATTTGAACTGACACTTTTATCAAAGCAAGCTTGTGGATGGCAAATAAGCACATGCAAAGATTTTGACTTCGTTATTTAGCAAGACAATACAATTTAAAAAATTTGTGTGAATGTCTGAAGTACATGTGCAATTTTATTCCATGCATAGATTGGGTAGTGATGAAGTCGAGCTCTTAGGGTAGCAATCACTGGAATAACGTAGTCCATTAAGTAATTTCTCAGGGAAATGCACACAATAAGAAACCGCACCTACTGGAATGATAAAAAAAAAAATCTGACTATACACCAAGTGTTGATTAGGATATGGAAGATCTGGAACTCTCATACAAATACCCTGCAAAAACAGCTTTTCAGTTTCTTAAAACTTTAAATGCACGCTTGCCATATGATCCAGTCATTCCACTCTAGGTATTTACCCAGGATAAATGAAAGCATATGTCTGTACAAAGACTTGTACTTGAGTGCTCATAGTAGCCTTATTTGTAAAAGCCTCAAACTGGAAATAACCCAACTGCCCATCAGCGAGTGAATGGACAAAGAAACTGTGGTATAAATAGTACTCAGTAATGAACTATTCATGCGTGCTGCAACATGAATGAATCTCAAAATTATTAAGCTGTGTGAAAGACGCCAGAGAAAGAAAATAAAGTACATATTATATGATTTCACTTGCAAACATATGAAACACAGATGCATGTACAATGACAGAGAGTTTACCTGCGAAGGAGAGACAAGAGGGAGAAGTTTCAAAGGGGCCCTGGACAACTTTCAAGGATATATTCATTACCTTTAATGTGGTGATGGTTTTATGGGCATAGTCATATGCCAGTACCTATTAAATTGTACAATGAAGTACAGTTGTCCCTCAGTATCCATGGGGCATTGGTTCCAAGATCCCCAAAGATTTCAATTTGCATATAACTTTATACTCATCACTAGATTACTTATAAGATCTAGTACAATGCAAATGCTATGTTATTATACTGTATTATTTCGGGAATAATGACGAGGATAAAAACATCTGTACATGTTCAATATAGATGCAGCCATCCATTTATCCCCCCCAGATACTTTCCATCTGCGGTTGGTCAAATTCACGGATACAGAACCACGTATATGAAAGTCTGATTGCATATACAACTTATTGCACTTCAATTATAGCTCAATAATCTTTTTAAATTGAAAAAACGTGGAGCCGGGCTCGGTGGTTCAGCGTGTAATCCTGCGCCTTGAGAGGCTGAGGTGAGTGGATTGCCTGAGCCCGTGGGTTCGAGACCCGCCTGGGCAACTTGGTGAGACCTCATCTCTACAATAAATCAAAAAATGACTCTGGATGACAGAGTGAGACTCCAACTCAAAAAAAAAAAAAAAAAGAAAAAAGTGGAGCAAGAATAATATAACATACATACTCCCATAATTCAGTTTCAATAGTTTTCAACATTTCTGCTTTATTTTTAAGGAGTTTTGCTGTCAAAGAGAGCATAAGATTCCATTTTGTTAATGTGCCATAATGTACCTAGAAAGAGATATGGGATCAAAGATTTTTGTTTATTATTAAGGTAGGATATATTACAATGTGTTTGTATGCTGATGAGAGGTGAGGACAAATTGGTGCAAGAGTAAGAGGAACTTTGTGAGAGTCCTTGAGTGGGCAGGAAAGGCTGGGCTGGTGTCCTGTGTGCACAGGACGGATGGGCCTGGGGAACAGGATGGCTCATTAATAACAGGAGGAAGCCGGGCTCAGTGGCTCAGCCTGTAATCCTGCGCCTTGGGAGGCTGAGGTGAGTGGATTGCTTGAGCCCACCGGTTCGAGACCCGCCCGGGGCAACTTGGCGAGACCTCATCTCCACAATAAATCAAAAATCAGCCGGGCGTGGGAGCGCGCCTGTAGTTCCGGCTACTCGGAAGGATCGCCGGAGCCCAGCAGGTCGAGGCTGCGGGGCCGGGAGTGGCCACTGCACTCCAGTCTGGGCGACCGAGTGAGACTCCGACTCAAAAAAATAAAAAATAAAAATAAGAACAGGAGGAAAAACAAAGACGTGAATAAGGAATATGAATATTTCTTACTATCCCACAGTGATAATATCAATGACTACAACAATGCAAATAGTTAATAGGCCTTTGTATTCATTAATAAAACGAGTCACATAACTTCGGCAGTGCTTGAGTTTCTGGATGAAGATTTCAACAAGGACACCCATGAGTATCTTGTAGGTACAGATTTCTCTGTACTTCCAGCTAAGAGAGGGTAATGCCCCCAAGTCCAACTCTCCTTTGAACTCATGCTTACTTGGTCTAAATTGCAGTAACAAATTGATGGAAACGATTGGAAATCTTCTGCCCATGTATTCAATGTAAAATTATACTGCCATTCCATTTTCAGTGTTGACAGTATTCTCGTAAACAAAAATTCCTTTCTCATAACCTCTGTATCACCACCATTACCTACATAACAGAAATAACAGTAGCTACCTCTTATTAAGTGGTGTAGTCTCCGCTATCTCATTCCATCTTCACAATAGCCCTATGAGGTAGCACATTACTGTGTTAGCCCCTGTTAAAAATTGTGGGGAACGAGGCCTACAGCGTCAGGTTATTGGCCAACGTCACATCTCATAGGTGCCAGAGCCAGAATGAAATTTAAGTCCGTGTGACTCCAAAGTCCCTGCTCCTAACACAAATTGTATGTTATGCCACCACCCCTTATGAGTGAGAAATTTTACTGGCAAAAGTAGATATATGCATATTTTCCTCCAATTCTAACTTGTTATAAAGACCATATCTTGATAATAATAAAGAAACCCAGAAGAATGAAAATAATTCACAGTTCCAACATCCTGTTACAGCAAGTGTTTTCATTTTTCTCCATTTCCTTTTGACCCTTCTCTGTATGTACATATTTTACATAGTGTAGATACAACTTTATATTCTGCTTCTATGCTTAATGTTATACCAGACATTCTTGTTGCAATAGATGCAATAAGATTCCATTTTGTTAATGTGCCATAATTTAGATAACTAATTACCCACAATGGATAAATTTGTTTCCAGTATTTTAGTTTTAAAACTATGATGCAGCCGGGCTCGGTGGCTCAGCCTGTCATCCCGCACTTTGGGAGGCCGAGGTGAGTGGATGGCCTGAGCCCGCGGGCTCGAGACCCGCCTGGGCAACTTGGCGAGACCTCCTCACTACAATAAATCAAAAAAATTAGCCGGGCGTGGTAGTGTGCGCCTGTAGTTCCGGCTACTGGGAAGGCTGAGACGGAAGGATCGCTGGAGCCCAGCAAGTTGAGCTGTGGTGGCCGGGAGCAGCCACTGCACTCCAGTCTGGGTGACAGAGTAAGACTCCAAATCAAATAAATAAATAAATAAACAAACAAACAAACAAACTATAATGCAGCAAACAACTTGGTTTTGTTCCCATCTCTTGTCATTTTTTCTTAGAATAGATTCCCAGAAGTGAGATCACCCAACAATTTGAACACGTTTATGGCTTTGATGCTTCAAAAGAGGGTGAAGTTAGGAGAGTCTGTATCTTTGAGCACAGTAGGTAAATCTCACAACTTGCAAGAGCAGTTAACTACATGAATTATTTGTTTAGGACCAAAATGGAAGACAAGCGAGGAGTGACTACTAACGGGCACAGGGTTTCTTTTTGAGGCGATGAAATGTTCTGGAATTAGATAATGGTGATGGCTGCACAGTGTTGTCAGTGTGCTGAATTGAATGTGCGTTTTAAGAGAGTGGATTTTATGAAGTGTGAATTCTATCTCAACAAAGCTGTTATAAAAAATTAGAGACAAAATTTCAGACTTTTCCAGTAATAGTTTTAACCATTCCTCTGGGAGGAATTTTCTAGGTTTGTTTTTCTATTTGGGGGCAGCATATCACAGTGCTTGAGAGCATTCAACTGACAGAGTTTAAATCATGGAGTTGCTACTTATCTGCCTTGTGACCCTTGGCGAGTGCTGTAGGTTAGCTTCTCCAGAAGCTGAGACAGTTGCTGAGACAGAACTGTTGCTGAGGCAGTTTGGAGTGCCGGATGTTTATTGAAAATCAGCACGTGGGCAGGCTGGGAGTGGAAGCAGGACTGAGCGAAGGAAGGGGTAGAAGTGAGAGTCTGATAAAGCCTGGGCCTCCCGGCAGGGAGCTCTAGACTATTAAAACTCCTGCGCTAGGCTGAAATGGCGGGATGTTCGTGCACCTGTCTTGCTCAGAGCCCATCTATGTGCTGGCCCAGGAAGGGCGTGGTCTTAAGTGAGAGGCCCTCTGCATCTGAGGCTGACCTGAACAGCTGACCGCAGAAAGCCCCTGCACTGACCCACTCCCTGCAGTCAGTCAACAAGGCCTGTCTTGACCAGGGGTCCAAGTGGCACCTCTCTCTGTCTACCACAGCAAGTTGCTCTAACCTCTTTTGCTTCAATTTTCTCACCGGTGAAATTGGGGTAATAATAGAACCACTTAGGATTGTTAGAGAATTAAATGCAGTAACACATATGAAATATACAGAAGGGTGTTTGTCATATGATAAATGTTCAAAAAAATACTAGCTATTATTATTTTGTAATTACTCTACTGAATACTGTGGTCAGCTTTCCCTAAACTATGCTGAAGAATTACGATGCAACATATCTATTGAGAAGGCTCTGAAGATTTTATAAAATAAGAGGTTTCATTTTTTTAAGAGCAGTTTTAGGTTCCAAGCAAAGTTAAGCAGAAAGCGCAAAGGATTTCCTTAAACTCTCTGCCCCACACATGCTGAAGTCTTTTAAGAAAAGGAATGACATCTGTCTGAGATGGTTCGTGTATATCTTGAGGCCAGAAAGGGCAAGACCTAAAAGAATGAGTTAAATGATGAGAGGTTCCCTACTCCCAATTCCCCCATAATCTGACTGATATTTCTATTTCATTTAATCACTTTTGGTAATTAACACTTACACATGGTGCGCTTGGGTTTATTGGATGCTTCCTACTGTGACAACTGAGAGCAGAACCTCATGTTGAGGAAATGAGTTTTGATAAATAGTTTAGGGCAATTGTTCTAGAATGGGGGGAGCTCCCCAGTCCAGGGACTCGGGGGGCCAAAGGCCTGGACGTCACAAAGAGCAGAGCCTGCACATTTGGAGGGAAGGTGGGATGATCCCTTGGATACCCTGCCCGCAGAGTGTGGGAGGATGAAGAGAGGATGGCAGATGCCCAGAAAGGGAGACAGAAGGTAACAAGGGGCCTTTACATAGTCACAGCTTCGCTTAGGGATGACTCTGAAGAAAAGATAGCCTAGGTTTTTTGACTCTGAAATTTTGGGGGTCAACTTCAGCATTGTCCATATTGTATAGGAGAAAATTTCTATGTGTTGAAACAACTCTGCTTAAAAAAAAATTATCATCCAGTGAAATTGACTTTTGAGAGGGATGTATTCTATGAATTTTAACACATGTATAAGCCCACGTAATGACCACCACAGTTGGGATACAGAACAATTCTGCCACCACAGGAATTCCCTATGCTATATTTTTGTAATGACACTACTCTTTTGTAACCACTGATCTGTTCTCCATTCCTGTGGTTTGAAACAGTTCTGCTTTTAATGATTTTTATCTTTTGTCTTCATGGAGTTTGCAAAGATTATGGGCTTTTGCGTTGGAAAGAAATACTTCCTTCTCTTCTACTACCTATGTAATTTGGGGAGAGTAACTTAATGACACGTAGAAAGAAAAGATAACATATTTATAGGATTTCTTCTGCCCACTAAGGATGTCTGCCATTGCCGTCTTGGTAACTGGGCCTTATTCAACAGATCATGGTATAGTTAAGGGGCAAAGGATAGACTAGCAGTTTTACAGTAGAAAGAGCAGAAAGTTGCATAGGAAAAGAAACCGATGGATTTGGAAGGTGAAATGAGAGAGGCGAAAAGAAAAAGAGCCAGCATAGGCTGAATAACTTGCCTAAGGTCAAACAGATAGGAAGTGGCAGAGCCAGGATTTAAATCCAGGTGGCTCCCCTCCCGACCTCATGGTCTTAGCGACTCCAGTTTACAAAAAAATTCTAGCAGGTGGAAACAATGAATATACCTTGTCTTTTCCACTTTACATTGCACTTGATTATTCAGACACTTTACACTCTTTACAAAAAAATGAGAAATTTAAAAATTTTACTTAAATTTTAAAATTTAAATAATGCAAACAAGCATTTCTTTTTTTTTTTTTGAGTCGGAGTCTCACTCTGTCGCCCAGACTGGAGTGCAGTGGCCGCTCCCGGCCACTGCGGCCTCGACCCGCTGGGCTCCGGCCCTCAGCCTTCCAAGTAACAGGAATTACAGGCGCGCGCTACCACACCTGGCTAATTTTTTGATTTTTTGTAGAGCTGAGATCTCGCTGCCCAGGCTGGTCTGGAACCCGCGGACTCAGGTAATCCACTCACCTCATCCTCCCAAGGCACGGGATTACAGGCTGAGCCACCGAGCCCGGCGCAAACAAGCATTTCTTATTACAAAATGTCCTTTTGAAGATTTAGGGTTTATAGTCCCTCCTCTAGTCTCTGCATCTTGAACAAATACTCTTTGCAAAGTTAAGCAACAATACTTCTAAGAAGGTCCAAATAAAGCATTTGTTTACTTTTTTTTTTTTTTTCATTAATCAGTATTTTTTATTATGGTTTTGTGGGGTACAGTTAAGGGTTAGGTGTATAATGACGTTTCATTCAGGCACCCTGTAGATAAGAAGTGTTTTCCCATCCCCCGACAGATATTTGCTACTGTTAATCCCATCCCCTTCCCCCCCATAGTTTCCCAGTACCATCCGTCATTTTCTCATTGTTTACTTTTTTTTATAAGCAAATGCGAAGCACTGTGGAAAAACCATTTGCTAGTCTGTATGATTTTTTGATCATATTGTTTTTTCTTTCTTTCTTTCTTTTTTTTTGAGTTGGAGTCTCACTCTGTCACCAAGGCTGGAGTGCAGTGGCACACTCACAGCCAACCCAGTGTCAACCTGCTGGGCTCCGGTGATCCTTCCACCTCAGCTTTCTAAGTAGCCAGAATCACAGGAGTATGCTACCACGCTTGGCAATTTTTTTATTGTAGAGACAAGGTCTCACCAAGTTGCCTGGGCTGGTATCGAACCCGCAGGCTCAGGCAATCCACTCACCTCGACCTCCCAAAGTGCTGGGATTACAAGCTTAAGCCACTGAGTTCAGCCTTGTTTTTGATTTCTAGAGTTTGCTTTTTTCTTCCTTTTACCCAACTTTGTTTTGTAATCATAATTCCAAAGTGAAACTTACAAATCAAGGCATATTTAGAGAAGTTTAGTATTGATTTCTCACCTCTACCTGGTTCTTCAGTCCTTCCTATGGGTAAACATTTTAGTTTTTTATTTTGTAATTTATCTTTCCATTTAAAAATATTTACAAGGTGTATTTCCACCCTGCTTTATTCACACTATATTCTGGAGATCACTCCGTAGCAATGTATGGAGATATTCTTCATTTAGAGGGTGGTTTTGAGGGAAAAAGATAGCATGCAGAAATTCATTATAAAGTAAGTTTTCTGACCATATTGAATTAAACTGGAAATTAATAACATATCTGGGAAAAACTCTAAATATTTGTATATTAATCAACACACTTCTAAATAACTCATGGGTAAAGAAGAAATCACAAAGATTATTAGAAAATAGTATGATTTGAATGAAGTTGACAACACAACATATTATATTTGTAAGACACAGCTAAAACAGGGTTTCCAGGGAAACCCTGGCATTAAAAGCTTATATTGGACTACTCCTATTCAACATAGTACTGGAAGTCCTAGCCAGAGCAATCAGGCAAGAGAAAGAAATAAAAGGCATCCAAACCAGCAAAGAGGAAGTAAAAGTATTTTTGTTCACTGATCACATGACTGTATACGTAGAAGACCCTAAAGACTCCTCCAGGAGACTTCTAGACCAGTTAAGCGCTTCAGTAAAGTTTCAGCATACAAAATCAGTGTACAAGAATCAGTAGCATTTCTGTATACTAATAATACTGAAACCAAGAACCAAACAAAGAGCTTAATCCCATTTACAATACACACACACACATACAAAATACCTAGGAATACATTTAACCGAGGAAGTGGAAGATCTCTACAAGAAGAACTATAAAACACTGATGAAAGATATTGTTGATGACACAAACAAATGGATTGGAAGAATCAATATCATTAAAATGACAATACCGGCTGGGTGAGGTGGCTCAAACCTGTAATCCCAGCACTTTGGGAGGCTGAAGCGAGAGGGTTGCCTAAGCCCACAGGTTCAAGACCAGCCTGGGCAACATGGTGAGACCACATCTCTACAATAAATAATAATTTAAAAAATTAGCTAGGCATGGTAGCAAGTGTCTGTAGTTCCTGCTACTTGGAAGGCTGAGGTGGAAGGATTACCTGAGCCCAGTAGGTCGACGCTGGGGTGGCGGTGAGTGTGCCACCGCATTACAACCTAGGTGATGGAGTGAGACTCCAACTAAAAAAAAAAAGAAGAAATGATGATACCTCCCAAAGAAATTTACAGTTTCAGCACAATCCCTATCAAAATGCCAACATTATTTTCCACAGAACTAGAAAAAACAATCCTAAAGTTTTATATGGGACCAAAAAAAGAGCCAAATAAATCCTAAGTAGACAGAACAAATGCAGAAGCTTGACTTCAAAATATACTACAATACTAACATAACTAAAACAGCATAGTACTGGTACAAAAGCAGACAGCTAGATCAGTGGAACAGCATAGAGAACCCATAAGCAAAGCTATATTTCTACAACCAACTGATCTTTGACAAAGTCAACAAAAATAAACAATGGAGAAAAGATACCCTGATCAATAAATTGTACTGGGAAAACTGGCTAGCCATATGCAGAATGAAACTGAACCCGTGTCATTGTATATATATATCATGAGAGTAGATGCAAAGATCCTTAACAAAATGTTAGAAAACATAATCCAGCAATATGTAAAAGGAATAATATATTATGACTAAGTGGGATTTATCTGAAGAATACAAGTCTCTTTAGATGTTTGACATTCAATATAATTCATCATGCTAACAGGTGATAAAAGATAAATATATGATTATCTCAATAGATGAAGAAAAGGCATTTCACAAAATTTAACATTAATTCATGACAAAACAAAACAAAAAAAGTTCTCAGGAAACGAGGAATAAACAATAATCTCCTTATTCTGATAAGAAACATATACGAAAAACATAGGAAACTTCCTACTTAGTAGTGAAAGACTAAATGCTTTACCTCTAAACATGAGGACAAGGCAAGGATGTCAGTTTTTACAATTACTCAATGTTATATGAAGTTCTGCCCAGTGCACTAAGGCAATGCAATTATACAAAATGAATATAGATGTGAAAAGAAAAAGTAATGCTATTTTCACTCATAGATTACATGATAATTTGCATAGACAATCCCAAATAGTCTACAAATAAAGCTACTAAAAATAACAAATGAGTTTATCAAGGTTATAGGTTACAAAATCAATATAACAATTGGATATTGAAATGAATCGTTATAATATTATAAAAAGTGAAATACATAGGGATAAGTTTAACCCAGCAAAGCGAGACTTGTATATAGAAAACTAAACTTTGCTGAAATTAAAGAAGATAGCCGGGCTCGGTGGCTCAGCCTACAATCCCGCGCCTTTGGGAGGCTGAGGTGAGTGAACTGCCTGAGCCCGCGGGTTCGAGACCCGCCTGGGCAACTTGGCGAGACCTCATCTCCACAATAAATCAAAAAATCAGCCGGGCGTGGTAGCGCATGCCTGCAGTTCTGGCTACTCGGAAGGCTGAGGCAGAAGGATCGCCGGAGCCCAGCGGGTCGAAGCTGCGGTGGCTGGGAGCGGCCACTGCACTACAGTCTGGGCGACGGAGTGAGACCCCAACTCAAAAATAAAAAAATAAAAAATAAATAAAGAAACTGGGGGGAAAAAATGAAGGCAGAGAGACTAGTAAGGAGACTGAAGAAGGAATGAGGCTTAAATTAGGGCAGTGATTACTGAATTAGGGCACAGAGTTTAGAGTATTCATCTTCAAAATCAGACAGACTTGAGCTTGATTTTTGGCTTTGCCATATACTGATTATGTGATCTTAGGGAAATTATTCAACCATGGGAGCCATGTTTATTAATCTGTAAAATGAGAACGACAGTAACAGTATCCATCTATGGCGTGCCTTGTACGTAGTCTACAGAAGAGACAAATGTTATATCATTTGAGTTCTATTTAAGGGGTGAAGGTGATATGATAGGGTGGTTGACTGGATCTTGGAAGTAAGGGAGTGCTCCTAAGGGCGATTCACAGGTCCTGATTTGGGTGATTGAGTATCATCAGCTGACATACAGATTTGGAAGGAAGACAATGAGTTCAGGAGTAAACATGCTGAGATAAAAGATCTGTTCTGAGGGGTGTCTCAGTGAACCTTCCACTGAGAGTTGCATGTAGATTCAGAGCCCAGGTTAAAGTGAAAGGCTATAGTATATACTGATCTAACTTTTAAAGCAAAGAGATAGAAAAGAGTTCACATGTAGAAAATTAGTTGCATTTTATTTTATTTTTATTTTTATTTTGAGTTGGAGTCTCACTCCGTCACCCAGACTGGAGTGCAGTGGCATACTCCCGGCCACCTCAGCCTCGACCTGCTGGGCTCCGGTGATCCTTCCACCCCAGCCTTCCAAGTAGCTGGAACTACAGGTGCACACTACCATGCCCAGCTAATTTTTTGATTTATTGTAGAGACGAGGTCTCGCCAAGTTGCCCGGGCGGGTCTTGAACCTGTGGGCTCAAGCAATCCACTCACCTTGGTCTCCCAAAGTGCTGGGATGACAGGCTGAGCCACCAAGCCCAGCCTAGTTGTATTTTAAATTCAGGCTCATATTGAATATATATCTCAAGGGTTCCCACTGATAGTTCCCACTGATAATTTCATTGGGCTGGTAGCCAAGTCAACTATTGCTGTCATAACTTCCTGTGTCTTATTGCATAGAACATGACAGGCACTTAAGAAATATTTGTTGAACTAATCTGTGGAGTATTTTCTCTTTCCAGAGAATTAAAGTCTTCTGGATTCCCTAGACTCTGACTGGATATAAAGTGGGCTTAAGGTACAAACTCTTGAGAAATGGCTGCATGACCGGAGACCCTTTTAAATTCATGGTGTCTAATGGGTGGATGGGAGGCTACTTGGTTCAGTGACCTTACACCAAACTGCTGGTTTCTCTTTGTCTTTTCTTCCAAAAAGCTTCTCTTAAATTCAGCTGCAATCCTCTCTCATGCAGTCATTGCATTTTTTTTTTTTTTTTTTAGTTGGAGTCTCACTCTCGCCCATTCTGGAGTGCAGTGGCCGCTCCCGGCCACTGCAGCCTCCACCCGCTGCTCCAGCGATCCTCCCGCCTCAGCCTTCCGAGTAGCCGGAATTACAGGCATGCGCTGCCACACCTGGCTGATTTTTTGATTTATTGTAGAGATGAGGTCTCACCTCCCAGGCGGGTCTCAAACCCGCGGGCTCAGGCAGTCCACTCACCTCAGCCTCCCAAAGGCGCGGGATTACAGGCTGAGCCACCGAGCCCGGCTAGTCATTGCATTTTTATACTGTTGCACTAGTAGTTGGAATCATACAGGAAGTGCCAGAACTTTCTCTGAAAATTGTTTTTTTTTTCTTTTCTTTCTTTGTTCTTCTTCTTCTTCTTCTTCTTCTTCTTTTTAGTTTCCTTTTGTGACTTTGCAACAGGGCCCAGAATAAGCTTGAACATCCCTGCTCAAGAAAGCCATTTCAGCTCATTGCTACCAGCTCAATCCGGCCTGGGCACCAAAGTATTATGTTTCTAATCATGCAGGAGCCTGTACATTCAATTAAAATGCTGTGTGGCTTTCTGAAAACCACATTAGGATGACTGTGTTCCCCTAACTCAGTTGGGCAGGATGACACATGTCCTAAACTTGCTGTTGTCTCTTATTAACAGTTACTTTTCACCACCCAGAGTCCCAGAAAACAGGCCTCACTTGGTGGTCATTATTTGGTCTGTGGACCCTTGAGTCTCACTGTGTGTTTTCTCAGCATCCTGTGTATGGAGCAGTTGGGGTTTGAATGTCATGTTTATTGAGCAAATTTGAAAATAAGTGGGTTTGTAGGAGTCAGAGTGAGAGGAGTGGCTGGTGTGGGGACAGGAGTGGGACGTTAACGGACTGTAGGAGGGATGAGTCATAGCTGCTCTGCGCTTCAGAAACAGCTCAGCCTGGCCAGCTGCGGGCACTCGCTTCACCTTTGCAGCAAGTGAAGCTGTCGTGCTCCTTCTGATGGGGTGACACAGGAATGAGTAGGAAGTCCTGAATAGGAAATCCACATTTAGAAATTGTGCGTTGGCCGGGCTCGGTGGCTCAGCCTGTCATCCCAGCATTTTGGGAGGCCGAGGTGAGTGGGTTGCCTGAGCCCTGGGTTCGAGACCCACTTGGGCAACTTGGCGAGACCTCATCTCTACAATAAATCAAAAATCAGCCGGGCGTGGTAGCGCACGCCTGTAGTTCTCGCTACTCGGAAGGCTGAGGCGGAAGGATCGCCGGAGCCCAGCAGGTCGAGGCTGCAGCGGCTGGGAGTGGCCACTGCACTCCAGTCTGGGCGACCGAGTGAGACTCCAACTCAAAAAAAAAGGAAGCAAGAGTTCAAAATAAAAAGAAACCAAAAAAAGAGGCAAATGCAATGTGGTTAGGTTTTATTTCTGTCACCCTAAGATGAGTGATCTTGCTGGGAAGAAGTTCAGAGATGTCAAGAGAAGAAAAGGCAAGTGGTTGCAGGTTGGATCATCCATTCAGTACGACAAGGATATCTTTAGACAAGAGTTATCTGGTGAGACTCTTAAGTCTTAGGGCCTCTGAAGATCCAGCCCGTGATCTTGGTGAGGCTATCTGGTGAGGTTCAAAGGAGGGAAGTCGATGGAAGAATGTTCCCTTTCCCCTCTTTATTGTCCTTCCTCTGTCCTTTATTTTCTTAGGGTGCCTTACAAGGATCTCAAGTGATCACTCCTTTCATGGTAGAAGGGCTTTATGGTAAAATGCTCTTCAGCTTTTCAGCTCTCAACACAGTGAGATGAGGATTCTCTACAAATGCCTCTGAGTTCCTGGTATCCAACTCTGGGAAGCTCTTCAGACTTCAACACTACCATGTCACTAAACTGCTCAGCACAAAAGAAAAATAGAGAAATGGTATCTAACCCTTACATGAAAAAAACCCAGTAAGGTTGGCTTTATCAGGCGTACAACTTGTTACCTGTGAAAATTACAATATGACAAATCTCAGGGTGTTGTCTTCTGAGTGAGGAGCTCAGGTATGGAACAAGGAGACGGAAGGGGACCAGTTTCAGCCGGTCTGTGCCCTAGACCCTCTTGTGTAACCCCGTATCCTAGGATCCAGAGGTCACCTCAATCAAGGACGTCTTGGTTCTGTGGAAAGTAAATATTTTTCTGAAAGTTGCCACCTTGCCGTTTGAGTCCCATCAGGAGGGAAAAAAATTAAATGGATATATGTGATAGCAGCATTAAAAAAGGCCTTGACATTTTGTTTCTATTCTCTCTCTGACAGAAACAAGACAGGAGTCAAATACCCAAAGGAAGACAGTAACAGCCATGCTCATCATGTCTTTTTCTGTAGATTTCTATAGACTCTATCGTCTTTACTCACATGTTCCTCCAGAACATAACTGAATATCATTTTCTGACACATAGTATTACAGATATTTGTTATAAGTGTTTGGAATGTGGCAAACTCTAGTAGGGTCAACTGAATAATTTGAAAAGAAGAGAGAGTGTCAGCCTAGCAATAAACAAGAGTCTAGCTAATTGGCGTTCCTGAAATGCACGAATAGAAGAGGTTGTGGGATCTAAGAGAAGCCCGTTGGGACTTTCCTCCTCCCATTAAGTGCCACCCCAGGTTTGGTGCAGCTGGTCTGGTTTGCCAGATGTGTGTACCCCTCCTTCCTCCACCACCTAGGGCTGTGAGCCGTGCTGTAGCCTTCCAGCTATGCACCTTTGGAATTGTAAGGAACAGCTTGAACTCACACTGATGGAGTTTTGTCTAGAAAATTCTCTTTAAAGCTAAAATGATATGAATAGTATGGTATTTGTTAACTCATTCCTTCAACTCACACTTAGTGCTTACTGACCACCTCCACTACTTGTGAACTAGGCATTCACTTCTTCTAGATGTTGGCTGTTGGATAACAGCACTAAAAAATCCACAGACTTAAGCCAGGCATGGTGGCTCACTCCTGTAATCTCAGCACTTTGGGAGGCAGAGGCAAGAGGATTGCCTGAACCCAGGGGTTTAAGATTAACCTTGACGAGACCTTGTCTCTACAATAACAATTAGCTGGGCATAATGACATGTACCTGTAGTTCCAGGTACCTGGAAGGCTGGGGTAGAAAGATCGCCGGAGCCCAGGAGGTTGAGATTGTGGTAGCTGTGAGTGTGCCACACACACTACAGCTTGGGTGACAGAGTGAGACCCTGACTAAAAAAAAATCCATAGACTTCTCTCTCCTTTCACCTATAGGGAATGAAGGCTTTACCCTCCTTCTGAATGCAGGGCTGAAGGCTGCTCTGAGCGGAGAGCTTTGTCATCTCGGGAACAACTTTATATTTTTTTATTTTTATTTTTTGAGTTGGAGTCTCACTCTGTTGCCCAGGTTAGAGGCCAGTGGCATGCTCACGGCCACCGCAGCCTCAACCTGCTGGGCTCAGGTGATCCTTCTGCTTCAGCCTTCCAAGTAGCTGGAACTACAGGCGTGTGCTACCACGCCCGGCTAATTTTTGATTTATTGAAGAGATGAGGTCTCGCCAAGTTGCCCAGGCAGA
>NW_007245976.1:0-4470 GCF_000164805.1 Carlito syrichta
ATATCCCATCTCTCTCCTCTCCCTCTTTGCCCTTAAATTTGTTTAAGGGCTGAAAATACAATAATAAAGCAAGGAAGCTTCAAACACTTTCCCTAGTAGAAGGCTTTCTCTTAGCTACATAATAGCACCAACATTAAGACTGTATGAAAAGAACTTAGCTGGGGGTTAGCTTTACAGGCCATATTTATTATACACCAAGAAGGACTTCCTGGCTAGGATAGTGATTACATGTGTCAAAAAGTGCTCCACTTTGTACACAAAAAAGAAAGTTCTGTGTCAACATTGGGTACTTCAAGATGAAATGATGGTCTTGGTGGTGGTAGGTGGAGAGTAGAGAGGCGCTCAATAACCAAAACTCTTGCCTTGAGATTCCTAGTTATAGATGGTGCACATATGCAAAATGGATGACACAGAGTTAGAAGTATAATCTGTGCCTGTAAAACAAAGAAAAGTGAACAAAGTGCTTGAAAAATATATGCATATATGGCACTTCTTCAGTGTTATAATAGAGAAACAATGTATATACGATCCAGAAAAGAGAACAATCTGCCATTGGACAGAAAGAAAAGAAACCTTGGTGGGGGAGACAAGTATGAACTGAGGCTCAGGGAATAATTCCTAATTGGAAATGTGTACACCATATTCACGCTGAAAGGAAAGATCCAATCTGGCAGGAATGATGGGACAAAAGGTGGCAAAGTTGTACCAGTATGTCAGGTAAAAGTGAATGGAGCTATTTACTACAGGTAATAGAAAAAAATTTAAATTCCAGTAGCATGATAACATGGTGCTTTGGGGAAAGTTAATTCAATATCATCTATTCCAGAATTGATTGGAGAAGGATATATCAAGAGAGCAGAAAATAACTTGGAGGCTGCTCTGCTAGGGTGGTAGCAACAGGTATAGAAAGGTAATTTGAAGAAATTCTCCACATAATATGATGGTTGATTGGACTTGGGGAATTCACTGAGTCAAGGACAAATATAGGAATAAAGGCCCAAGAAACCAGACAAATAACATAGCCAATAAAACGAATGAGAAATTCATTTTTATTACAATCTTCTTGAAAGAAATATATTTAGGGAAGATGTCAGGAAAACTTGTTTTATGTGACCAGGTAAACTCATGGCCAATAAGAGATCAAGAAATAGTAAAGGAGTTTTGTAAGAGCCCTCCCATTTATATTTTCAAGTCACATAAATGTGTCTTAATTTCTAAAATGGTGTGGGTTGTATTATTTTCCTTTTATCCTCCATTGATTCTCTAGTGATTAGAGTCTACATCAGAACAAATATCCTATTTTGGCAGTCACCTCTGTGATACCAAAGTCGGACAGGTTTATTCATCAAATTACCCTGTAACAGACAAGGACACAATGGGGGCATCATCAGTTAGGTCTTCATATTATTTTTCACTTCAAAAGCTCTATCCACACATGACAGTATCAAATGCAACCATCCTAGTGATGCACTGTGGTACAAACAGGGAAAATGTGTCTTAATACAAAGCCTAATCTCTACTACAATAAAAGTGGAGAACATTGCATTATCTTTGACTCCAAACTGAAGAAAAATAATTTTTTCCAGATACTAAAAAGCAAACACATGAAAAAATATGTAGAAAAATAGGCAAAGAAATTAAAAATATTATATTTAGGGAGAATTGAGATGGGCTCACTGTTAAGATTTTAGTTTTCAAAAAAAAGAAAAAGTAAACATGTCTGATCACCCTTTCCCACTGCAGGATTAGTTTAAACTGAATTATGTCATTTATCTGTGCCTCCTCATTTCCTGGGTTCTACGCGTTCCCTTCCTTTTCCCCTGCTACCTTACCATTCTCAGTTGTTCAAGTGACCCAGGTTTATTTTCCTTCCTTTCAATCCTGACTCCCCTCAAAATCTCACAGGCAACTGTTTAGAAGGACTTGCATGTGATTCCTTCTGAGCACTCTTTCTACAGGTGTGTGCTACAGACCATCTGCATCAGCGCCCCCTTCCATGTGGGTAAGATGCAGATTCCAAAGCACAGCCCAAATCAATTTAAGTTGACTTTCTCGTCCCCTTCATGCACCTCATACTTTTTGTTGGACTCCTTTCACCTCTCAAGTTATTCTTTTTCTTCCTTTATCCTAAATGAACCTGTATAAAAATGGTATAGAAGCATAAAAACAGAATGTGTGTTGATACAACCCTACTCAAATGAGATGCAGCACCTAAGGCCATATGCTTAACTATGGCAAGAATTTTATTTACTCACTTACAAAATCAAGCAACTGCTTTACTAAACTATTTATTCAACCATTCAACTCAAGATATGCCCAACTACAAAAGAAGACAGCTTTTTCTGTACAAGAAGTACCCACCATATGTTAAAGAAACACACTCCTTCATTACAAGAAAGAAGATAACTTTCAGGCAAATTTGGGCAACTATATCAAGCATATACATGAATAGAGATGACAGTTAATATTAATTCATGCTTTGAGATAAAAATCAACAAATATTTTATTAAATAACAACTCTATACAAAGCACTGTCAAATACTCCACAGGATGTATGTGGGTCAAGCACCCTATAATTAATCTAGGAAAATAATGTCAATGTATGAACAATTAAGTAAGATTTCAGCTAAAAATAGCCGAAGGCTTGACACAGGATTGTATAAATGTGCTTGTCAATCAGAGCCATCCAAGTTCAGAGAAGATATGCATCAATTCACCACAAAATATCAGCAAAGGTTTTACAGAGAAGAGATCTGAGCTGGGATTGACTGGACCTGCATAGGTAGAACAGGAGAGAAGCAGAGTTAGCAAGTAAGAGGTAGGGGAAGCAAGTGATGTGGCAAAAAGGCAGACATGGCAAAGCAAAAGTCATGTACTAGAGAACTTGAGTAAACCACAGCAGCTAGAGTTGAAATTCTAATCCAAAGAAATGAGGGAGAAAGGCTCAAAAGGAAGGGAAGAGTTAGCAGGTTGATTAGTGATTGTTTATGGCTGATAGGAGGGGAGAATACGAAGTGACTGCTAACATATGAGGTTGCTTTTTGGGGTGGTGAAAATTCTTAAATCAAAACACGGTTACACAACTTTGTAAATTTTATAAAAACCATGAAATCAAGCATTTTAAATGGGTGATTTTTTGGAGGGGGTGATGGGGTTAGGGTCTCACTCTGTTGCCCAGGCTGGAATACAGTGGCACAATCACTGCTCTGCTCTCTGCAGTCTCCAAATCCTGGACTAAAGCAATACAACTGTATCAGCCTCCCACATAGCTGGGACAACAGACATGCACCACGACACCCAGCTAATTATTTGTTTCCACTTTTTGTAGGAGATGAGGTCTTGCTATGTTGCCCGGGCTAGTCTTGAACTCCTGGACTCAAGCAATCCTCATGCATCCACTTCCCAAAGTGCTGAAATTACAGGCATGAGCCACCAGACCCAGACTCAAATGAATAGTTTTTAGGTATATGAATTCTATATCAATAAAGCTGCTTACAAAAACATGAAGGAAGAGGGTTTCAACTATTATTGTCACTAAAGAGAGTTCAAATTATTTTACATCATTATTCTAATAAACAGCTGGGTATTTAGCTGCCTTTAGGATTTTTTCTTTTATTCCTACTTTGTTTAGGTGAATTATTATGTGTCTGGGAGTTGGTATTGTCATTTGTTGTCTTGCAGGGTTCTCTGAAGCTCTTGTGTTTGAATTTTCGCATTTCCCAAAAATTACCGGGCCATCATTGTCTCTCGACCTTTTACCCATGACCTTCACAAAGCACAGCCTTTCCTCTCTTCCACCATGTTCTCATCTACCTCCAGAATATGACATACTTGGTTAACAGTCACCATGGCTTTGGGGAAAGTAAGAGGTACTAGTCACATGTGATTCCCTCATATTGGAGAAATGAAACTGGGTTAACAATGTATCTTCATCTCAATATGCTAATGTCTTTTAAACCATGGAATTTTCTTCATCAAATTAACATAGAAAAGATAGAACAAAACCTTCAAGAGATGAGCAATTACTTCAAAAGACCAAATTTAAGAGTAATTGGACTTTCTGAAACAGAAAGAGAAACAGAGGCCACCTTGGAGTAATGCAAAAATTCAAACACAAGAGATTCAGAGAATCCCTGCAAGACAACAAATGAAAATACCAACTCCCAGACACATAATAATTCGCCTAAACAAAGTAGGAATAAAAGAAAAAATCCTAAAGGCAGCAAGAGAAAAAGGCCAGATGACCTAACATGGAAGACCAATTAAAACAGCAGCAAATTTCTCTACAGAAACCCTGCAGGCTAGGAAAGTTTGGAGACCTATCTTCAAAGTTCTAAAAAATAAATAATTTCAACCAACAATAACCTACCCAGCCAAGCTAAGCTTCATCAGCAAGGGAGAATTAAAATCTTTCCCAGATATCCAATCCCTAAGAACTTATGCTGCCACCAGACCACCTCTACAAGAAGC
>NW_007245976.1:4490-16016 GCF_000164805.1 Carlito syrichta
AAAAGACATAGAATGGCAAAATGAATAAAATATCACCAGGCAACAATATATTGCCTTCAAGAGACTCATCTCACTAGAAAGGACACACACAAGGTCAAAGTAAGAGGATGAGAAATAAATTTTCAGGCGAACGGAAGACAAAAGAAAGGTGGAGTCACAATCCTAATTTTAGACAAAATACCATTTAAGCTATCAAAAATTTAAAAAGATACAGAAGACCACTACATAATGATAAAAGGTTCACTCCATCAATAAGAAATATCTATCCTAAACATATATGCACCCAACATAGGAGCGCCAACTTTCATAAAAAGCTTCTAGGAAAGCTCAAGAAAGATATCGACTCTAACGCTATCATAGCTGGGGAATTTAATACCCCACTTACAACCATAGGCAGATCATCAGGACAAAAAATCAGCAACGAGATCCAGAACCTCAATGTGACCCTTGACCAAATGGACTTAATTGATACCTACAGAACACTCCACCCAACAACCAGAGAATATACACTCTACTCATCACTACATGGAACATACTCTAAGATCAACCACATACTTGGCCATAAAACAAGCATAAACAAATTTCAAAAGACCAAAATTTTGCCATGCACCTTCTCGGATCACAGTGGAATAAAAATAGACATCAACACCAACAAGGTTCCCCTCAAACCCACAAAGACATGGACACTAAATAGCATGATGCTAAACAACTCCTGGGTCAATGATGAAATCAAAACAGAGATTAAAAGATACCTGGAAACAAATGAAAATGAAGAAACATCTTACCAAAATCTCTGGGACGCCATGAAAGCTGTAGTAAGAGGAGAATTCATATCTCTACAAACGCACATGAAGAAAATGGAAAGATCACAAAATAACAGCCTAACAAGTCACCTAAGGAAGCTGGAAAAGCAAGACCACCAAAACCCTAACTTCAGCAGAAGAACCCAGATCACCAAAATAAAAGTCCAAATCTGGGACATAGAAGACGAAAAGATAATACAAAAAATCAATGAAACAAAAAGCTGGTTCTTTGAAAGGATAAACAAGATTGATGGTCCCCTAGCTAGACTGACAAAGAAAAAAAGAGAAAAAGTTCAGATAAATACAATCAGAAACACAAAAGATGAAGTCACATCTGACCCTGAAGAAATATAAAAGATCATTAGAGACTACTATGTACACTTGTGTGGAAACAAACTTGAAAACCTTAAAGAAATGGAAGACTTTCTGATATCACACAACCTGCCTAGGTTGAAACAAGAAGAAATCGAGACCCTAAATAGATCAATAACAATCAAGGAAATTGACTATGCAACAAGAAAACTACCAACAAAAAAAAAAGCCCTGGACCAGATGACTTTCCAGCAGAATTCTATAAGACATTTAAGGAGGAGCTGATACCAATCCTACTGAAAGTATTCCAGGCAATTGAGAAAGATGGAACGCTCGCCAAATTATTTTATGAAACTAACATCACATTGATACCCAAGCCAGGTACAGACGCAACAAAGAAAGAGAACTACAGGCCAATATTCTTGATAAACATAAATGCCAAAATTCTCAACAAGATCCTCGCAAACTGGATGCAACAACACATCCATCATGACCAAGTAGGCCTCATCCCTGGGACACAAGGCTGGTTCAACATTTGCAAGACAGTAAATGTAATTAAATACATCAACAGACATCAGAACAAAAACCACATGATTATATCATTAGATGCAGAAAAAGCTTTTGATAAAATCCAGCACCCCTTCTTGATAAAAACCCTCGAACATATAGGCATACATGGAACATACCTAAAAATAGTAAAAGCCATCTACGAGAAACCCACAGCCAGCATACTCCCAAACAGACAAAAATTGGAACCATTTTCCCTGAAAACTGGAACAAGACAAGGATGCCCACTCTCTCCCCTCCTCTTCAATATAGTATTGGAAGTTTCAGCTAGAGTAATCAGAAGAGAGAAGGCGATCAGGGGTATCCAAATAGGAAAAGAGGAAGTCAAGTTATCTCTCTTTGCAGATGACATGATTGTGTACCTTGAAAACCCAAGAGAATCTGTCAAAACCTCCTTGTACTGATAAAGGACTTTGGCAAAGTCTCAGGGTATAAAATAAATGTGCAAAAGACAATCACATTTCTTTACACCAATAATAAACAAACAGAAACCCAAATAAAAAGCACAATTCACAATAGCCACACACAAAAAAAATGAAATACCATGGCATCTTCCTAACCAGAGATGTGAAAGACCTTTACAATGAAAACTACACAACACTACTCAAAGAAATCAAAGATGACACAAACAAGTGGAAAAATATCCCATGCTCATGGATTGGAAGAATCAACATTGTGAAGATATCCATCTTACCTAAGGCAATCTACAGATTTAATGCAATACCCATCAAATTACCAGCAACATTCTTCTCAGTGCTAAAAAAACAATACAGGAATTCATATGGAAACACAAACAACCAAGATTAGCCAGAACAATCCTCAGCAAAAAAAACAAAGCAGGAGGTATCACATTACCAGACTTCAAACTTTACTATAAAGCTACAATCATCAAAACAGCTTGGTATTGGTACAGGAACAGGCATATAGACCAATGGAATAGAATTGAGATTCCAGAAGCAAAACCTCAATTTCTCAACCAACTCCTCTTTGACAAAGCCTCCATCACCTACTACTGGGGAGAGGAGAACCTATTCAGTAAATGGTGCTGGGGAAACTGGCTGATGACATGCAGAAGATTCAAACAAGATTCCTATCTATCCCCATACACAAAAATTAACTCCAAATGGATCAGAGACCTGAATGTAAAACCTCAAACTATAAGAACCTTGGAAAATGCAAGACACACCCTTATGGAAATTGGAACTGGCATCCAATTCCTGAAAAAAACCTGAAATGCACAGGCCATAAGAGATAAGATAGACAAATGGGACCTCATTAAACTGACAAGCTTCTGCAAAGCCAAAGAAACCATCAAGAGAGCAGGGAGACAGCCCACAGACTGGGAAAAAGTATTTGCCAGCTCCACGTCTGACAAAGGCCTAACATCTTGGATCTACAAGGAATTCAAACATACTGAAAAGAAAAAAACAAACCCATTATAAAGTGGGCAAAAGATATGAACAGACACTTCTCAAAAGAAGAAATCCTAGCAGCCAACAGACACATGAAGAAATGTTCAACCTCACTAATTATCAAGGAGATGCAAATTAAAACTACACTGAGATACCACCTAACTCCAGTCAGAATGGCAATTATCAATAATTCAAAAAATAACAGATGCTGGAGGCGATGTGGTGAAAAGGGAACACTGCTACACCATTGGTGGGAGTGCAAACTAGTGCAACCTCTGTGGAAAGCAGTGTGGCGATATCTAAAAGCTCTAACTATCGACCTCCCATATGACCCTGCAATCCCCCTACTGGGAATATACCCTGAAGAAATCAAATCACTCTATAAAAAAGATACCTGCACACATATGTTTATCGCAGCATTGTTCACAATAGCAAGAACCTGGAACCAACCATGCTGTCCACCAAAAGTGGACTGGATTAAAAAAATGTAGTACATACACACGGTGGAATACTATGCTACCATAAAATAGAACAAAATCATGAATTTTGCAGCAAGCTGGATGGAACTAGCATCTATAATACTGAGTCATCTCTCACAGAAACAAAGATCTGAGTATCACATGTTCTCACTCATATAGTGGACCTTGAACTTCTATCATAATACTACTAGAAAAGGATTGACAGTGGTGGGTAACTATGGGGAGGTAGGGAGGGGAAGGGAGGTGAGATTAACGGTAGTCAATATCTGCCTGGGGACAGGAGACACCCCTTATCAACAAGGGTGCCTGAACGATGCATATTTGTATACCTAACCCTTAACTGTACCCCACAATTTTAAAATAAAATATATGTTAAAAAAAAATTTACCTCTAAATCCACCAATTCTATTGATATGCAAATGACTTTAGGTAGTGATTGGTATCTTAGAATTTATATTATATAGTCCATCCAGTTTTACTTCCTACATTATATAGAATAAAAATGACAAAATAATAATAATTTAACTACACTATTATTAATATGTGCTAAACATTTTCTGTAGACTCTCTTTATTGAATCCTTATCACAATACCATTTTGAAGATTTAATCATCCCATTATATAGATGAAAAAGTTGAGGCTCAGCAAAAGTTTAGTAATTTTCCCCACCTCTGGGAAGTATTAAAATCAATGTTCAAACAAGGCTATCTAACTAAAAAGCCAATCAAGAAAGGTTCAGAAAAAAAATAGAGCTCTACATAAGTATAAATATTAACTGAAGTTATAACACTGAAAAGAAGACAATTTTATATCTGAATCATTTCTTAAAAGTCTTTGGATGCTTTTAAGTCTGAATATGAACCTCTAATTGCTGTTCAATCCATGAGTCTATTCTAATGATCATATTCCTCATAAATACTGCAGTTTTATCTTGGAAGAATGTAAACACCTTTTACACTCACCTTAGTTTAAAAAGTTTCTTAAATGCTCTAGATATAACGAATCATAAATTAGTATCAGTCTGTCTATTCAATTGCTAAAAATCTGATGTCATTTCAAAAATCTTCCCAATTTTATGAAACAAAAATCTTAATACAAATGACTTAGAATCTTTATGGAATGAACTGGTATAAGTTTAGAGACAGACTAAAATGATCAAAAATTGAAGTTGACTAGATGAAAAAAGAAATTATACACTAAAATTCTAAAATGATTTAGGTATGTCTGGTTTCTTCGGGTTACACCACAATTACTTTCTAAAGTTAATACTTGCCAAAAATTTCTCTGAAAAGAAAGTCCCCACTGCATATATGACTATTGTCTATATCTACAGAAGATACTGAGCTCTCTACATCTTGCCAAACAAATAGAAATTCTGTGGGTCTACAAATTCATTTAACAATAATTTGTTTACACAATGATAAAGCAGTGAAGTTATCCATGTTTAAGTGTAAAACAATGGAAGACATAAATTTATTTTTACTGGAAATGAGAGAATGTTCCACTGTTCTGCACAATCCATTAACTACTATACCTAAACAAAGTCTTTATAATGTTATGTTTCTCCTTTCATGAATTTTTATAGCTACTGTGTTTCCAGCCAAGAATAATGTGGTGATTAGAAGAGAGTTCAATAAGAATATGTGGCAATGCAATAAGTATAGAAGTTAATGAATTTCTTCGTGACTAGAAAACAATTATTGATCACTGATTTTTGGAAAGTTTTAAATCAATTTTCATGTCATTTACTACAAAGAGTTTCTGGAAAATCCAAGAGGAGTTAGATAAAAGGTTTCAAAACTAATAAGATATTGATTTTTTTCTAACTTTGTATGCTAATTTGTGGATTTAACAGCCCCTAATTTAATTAGACTAATGTCTTTTGTGTGAACAGGGCTTGTAGAGAAAGACTGCCTGACAAACTGAGTTTCTGAATTGATGTATCTCGAAAGAGGGATAATGCACTTCTAGCTCAGGAACCTCAGTAAATAGCACAATCTAAATAGCTATGAATTTGGAGGATCCATGCGGCTTCACACTTGTTGCTTATTTACTTGTTCCTTTTGGTCAGTAGAAGAGATTAGGAACTGCTTAAAATTCCCAGTTAGGTTCAATGTCAATTAGGTTGACACCTCTTATCAACAAGGGTGCCTGAATGAAGCATATTTGTATACCTAACCCTTAACTATACCCCACAATCATAATAAAAAAAATTGATTATATAAAAAAAAAACTCAGTGTTAGAATATGAAAAGAGAGTAGTGGAGACTTTTGATTCTGTGATAATACTGAAGAATGGGAAGATACGAAGCAGAAAGAGGGAGAGAGAAGAAAGAGATTAATTATGGAAAGTCAGTGATTTCATTAAAATTCATCAATGTTAAAAAATCCAGTTGGAGTCACCAACTAAGAATTTTATAAGACAGCCTCTAGGTAGTAATCACAATAGATCTGAGATTATCTTTTATTTTCTGAGTCCAAACTACTTGAGAATATACTAAAGAAAAATGAAATAGTCAAACGTTGAACAAAAAAAGAAAAAATGTGGACAAGTTATAAATGCAGAAATCACCCACTGAATAAAGATTGCTATTAAGACACTGCCTGAGTAATAGAAGCTACATTTACAAATATCACCTTTCCTTTCTTTTAACCACTCTTAATGCTACTAATGTTTTATCAGCACTCAAGTCTACACTCTTGTGCCTTCCAAGCTTCTCTAGGACATTACCACCCCAAGGCGGCCAGAAAGGGGAGCTATTGAGCCCCTTGATTCATTACGACCTATTTCTTTCTCCACTCTACAAATTCACACTGTACAGTTGACCCTTGAACAACTCAGGATTGAACTGCATGGGTCCACTTATAGGTGGGCTTTCTTCTGCTGCTGCCAACCCTGAGACAGCAAGACCAGTCCCTCCTCTTCTTCTTCCTCCTCCTCCAGCCTACTCAAAGTGAAGACGAGGAAGAGGAAGATATTTATGATGATCTACTTCCACTTAATGAACAACAAATATTTTCTCTTCCTTTTTATTTTATAAATATTTTATTTCTCCTAACCTACCTTATTTAAGAATACAGTATATAATACATATGACATACAAAATGCATGCCAATCAACTGTTTTTGTTATTGGTAAGGCTTCTGGTTAACAGTAGGCTATTAACTGTCAAGTGTTGAAGAAGTCGAAAGTTACACATGGATTTTTTACTTTGTGAGGACCAGCACCCCTAACCCCCATTTTCTTCAAGGGTCAATCAATTTTCATTGTTTCCATATCTTCCTGCCCTGACTCAATTTCCTCTCAAGGACCAATTTTCACATTAATTTGCGTATCTATCTTTTTTATTCTTTTATAACTCTTCCAATTTTTAGTGAATTTCTTTAGGGAAATAATATACAATCCCTCTTCTTTCCTTTAATCTTTCCATCCACTGTTTGATCTCTACAATGAGCTAAACATGGACTCCGGTTAGGGCTCAAGTTCAGGTAGATCATCAATAATAAATGTATTCTCGCCAGTGATAGGGCTTTAGAAAATTATACTAAAGAGGCTTAAAATAGGACATAACAATATCAAGAAAAAGAAAAGCTACCAAGGTAGCTGAAATAAATATCAGAACCACTTCCATCTACTTAAACGTAATTTTTAGAATGTTAGGTACAGTAAATCTATATTAAATGTAATTGAAAATACATAAGAACTATCGCTGTCTACATTAAATTATTTGAAAAGTGCCTAAAATGCCATTTGAAATCTCCACAACTGCTTCCCCCACCTATTAAAACCTTTTAACTAAATGTGCTGTATACTAGAAGTGTTATAAAATAAAAGCTAGTCCTAGTTTCGTTTTACTGCTTCTTGGTTTGCACAACAATGCAAGTCTACTTTTTTCATTGTTAACTTGGAACATATTATGGACTATTATACGGTTATATAGATTTTTATTGGCTACTGTTTGACTAAACACTCTTTGTGACACTTTTACTAGGAGGTAAAGCTCTCCATATTTTATACAACTGAGAATCATGTGGACATGAAGAGCAAAAAGTCATCTTTCCACAGCACAGAGCAGAGCTACAGTGGCTGTATTTGCCAAGAATGTACCCTCCTAGCATGGAAGAGAGATCAAGAATTAATATAATGAGCATTAGCCTGAACATAGAGCATGACCCTTCTCCACAATGGTGACAAGAGGCAGTCTCATAAGGAGAAAAGAGCACTGGTTTGGAACCAAACAAACTTAGACTTTGATTCTTAATTCACCTTGTGAGTAGCTATTTAACCTTGTCCAAACTGCTAGATTTCTGAGGAATAATTTCCTCATCTGTAAAATGTGACTAGTCAGGATTATATTCTACGGTGTACTAATGCATGCATGTATGTATGCACACACAGATATACATGAACACATGTCTATGCACAGTTTCCTCCAACCCCTTGGTCGTTGATCTGATCTCCATATCCTGCATCCAAGCTTTACTCTCTCAGGCTTGCTGTCCCATGAGGCCTTAGCAATTGTGGCAACAGATCTGATCTTATATTTTTATGGCCTCGTGACCACAGGACTTTTTCTAACCAGAAGACTCAGAAAAAATTCTGGGAAGGCGTTCTTATGGGCCCACACTGAATTAAATAGTGATTGCTAGACAAATTACCTTGCTCTAGAGAATGTAGTACTGTAATGAACCAACCTGAGCCAGGACTGAACGGGTGCAGGTCTCAGACTAATAGGCTGGGCAGACATCCTGAGCAGACATAGAGAGTAGCTTACATGAAGATCAATTCAGCATCTTGGATTCTTCACTCTCTGGAGTTGATATACTCAAACATCTTCCCAAAGTCACATAATCATTCTTCAACTAAATCTATCAGCCTGGATGAGTACAGTCACTTTCTAGCAGGATACTACTTTCAGATTCATCTTCGCACTACTATCCTTTCACATCACTTCTAGGCTCAAGAGCCAACAACAGTTTTGTGTGGTCTGTCAAAAAAGATCAAACCTCTGCCATTTAGCCTTAAAACTCCTTCAATACCTGGCTCTTTCTTATCCTGCCAAACGTATCTGCTACTATTCCTTCAGTTGAACCCTTCTTCTAGGATACTTAATATTCTCGGATCATGTCACAATCATTCTCCTCCAAGCCCCTGATTATGCTAATCTTATTACCTAAAATGGTCTGCTTTCTCTGTTCCAAATCCCAGTAATTCATAACAGCCTAATGCTCCAATTCTGTCCTATTTTTAAAATACACAACTCATACTGATCTCTCCCTTCCTTAAATTCTTACAGCATCCATGAAGAAGCAATTATAATTATTAATACTTTGTTTCCTATTTGTTCTGCCACTTCACCATTTCAAATATAAGCGCTTGGAGTGCACAGTCACGTTTTAGGGAACTTTTTCTCACAGTGCCAAGCATAATGTACACTTAACAACAAACATTTTACTTTTGCGTGCCTTTTGCACACCAAGAATTATCATCTTCCATGGCTTAAACAGTTAACCCTAGTATTAAAAAACAAACAGGATTTCCCTGTGACTAAACCCATCTGTCTCATTTCTCTGTAGCTGTCATGAAAATGTTATGTTTCTAATTCAGCATTTAAGTCCGGTTCTGCTACTGGATTAAGGTTATCTTCATATGGTCATGTGACACAGAGCCACTCAGAAACTAGAGACTTGCACGTTTACAACAGTTTCATTGCATGCAACTCTCTCCCACAGGGGGACACCAGGTTCTCTGGTTCACAAATGGGCTAGCGGTCTATAGTTGAAGCACCACACAGCACCAATCTCCTAAAACATCCAGAAACCTTCACTCCTGAATCTTAAGTAGCCAATTTAGCCTTAACATCAAGTTGATAAGAAAAAACACCATTTCTTCATGCCTTAACTGAGCTGATGTCAGTGGTTATTATTTTAGGAGAGATGAAAACTTGCCAACTGAGTGGTTTCTAAAGGTGCTATTTCACTTTTTTTTAACTTCTAAATCCACAAAACCTAAAACCTACCAAAAACGATGTGCAAAAACCTGACATTTTGAAGCAAACACATCAGACTCATGACTCTGTAGAAAAACAAAATGTACATACATTAGTACTATTGATTTATTTAGGTGGAAAGCCACAGAAATGGGAAGTCATGAAGGGCAGGGAAAGGAAGTGAACAATCACTGATTTAGAGTGATAAGTGTTTCAAAACTAAATTGAATAAACTAAAGCAACCATCTGTTTTACAAACTTAAATGGTTAATTTTTAGTAAATCTTCTGATGGGGCACTATTTTGGGCAGAGTATTAATTTATAAGAAACAGAACAAACGGGCAATCCTGCACATTTCATAAAGGATAACTACATTTCCCAGTTACCCATCTGGGTCCTTTTCATTTCAATGGTTTAATTAAAACTCAATGGTATTATCAATCTGTTACATTTTTCATGTTGATGGTTATTATGTTTACAGTACAGCAGGAGTACAAATTAAAGTGAGAAGATGATAAATCTCATCTTCAAATTTCATTTCTGTGTCTCTAGTAACTAATACTCTGATATTATTTTTTAGCTCACTCATGTTTATAGAACAAATTTCATGATTTTTTATGATTAAAATAAAAGGAAAAAAGAAAAGTGTGATTTTTCCGATAACTTTTTTTCTTTTGGTATATACTATATTTCATGATTCTTCTGTCAACACACTCTGCATATATATTTAAGATAAGCTCCTAGAAATCTGTGATAAACTTGTTTTTATGACTTTCCTTTTTAAAATATTTGTTGTATTTTTGTTTCTGTCTGAATCTTTCAATATTAGAATTCCTCAAGTCAAAATAGGAAGCATACCATTCAATTATGAATTCTGAAGTATTTGAACTAATACGTAAAATATAGTTATTTTCTGTATAAATCATTATCCAAAATAAATGGTCACTTTTTCATATCAAGAATGCATCTTCAAACCTAGGCCATCAGATATGTATCTTTTAGAGCATACCAAAGGATATAGTCACATAATCTTGTTAACATAAGATAATAACCTGAATTATGGTACTGTCAGACAAAGGATGTAGTGAGTTAGGCTAAAAAAAAGTGCTATACAAATGCTTCAAAATACACCCAATCCTCAACTTACAATGGTTTGATTTATGACTTTTCAATTTTACAATGGTGGAAAAGCAATACACTTTCAGTAGAAATCGTAATTTGATTAACCATTTTTTTTTTTTTGGTTTTCATGACTCTGACAGATTTTTTTTTTTGAGTTGGAGTCTCACTCTGTCGCCCAGATTGGAGTGCAGTGGCCGCTCCCAGCCACCACAGCCTCGACCTGCTGGGCTCCGGCGATCCTTCCGCCTCAGCCTTCCAAGTAGCCGGAATTACAGGCGTGCGCTACCACACCTGGTTGATTTTTTTTTTTTTTGATTTATTGTAGAGATGAGGTCTCGCTGCCCAGGCGGGTCTCGAACCCGCGGGCTCAGTCAATCCACTCACCTCAGCCCCCCAAAGGCGCGGGATTATAGGCTGAGCCACCGAGCCCGGCTCTGTTTTTCAATTTTAGCACAGTGTTCAATGAATTAAATGTCATATTCAGCATATTATTATAAAATAGGCTTCATATTAAATGATTTTGCCCAACTGTAGGCTAATGTAAGTATTCTGAGAACAGGTAAGGCTAAGCTAAGCTGTGATGTTTAGCAGGCAGGCCTAGGGGTGATATATGAATTTTCAACAAATGATCTTTTCAACTTGAAATGGGTTTATCTGGATGTAACCGCATCATGAGTTGAGGAGCACCTATATTAAAAACTATATAACTATAAGCTAAATTGTAAAAATATCAGATTGAGGCTGATTTTCAGAAGTAAAAGCAGCTGGGCTCGGTGGCTCAGCCTGTAATCCCGTGCCTTTGGGAGGCTGAAGTGAGTGGATTGCCTGAGCCCGTGGGTTC
>NW_007245976.1:16160-19841 GCF_000164805.1 Carlito syrichta
CTGCACTCCAGTCTGGGTGACCGAGTGAGACTCCAACTCAAAAAAAAAAAAAGAAATAAAAAAGCATGTGCAAAACTCTTGTCTCCCTCTCTGACTGCTCTCTCTTCTGACTTGTAGACCTGAAAGGAAAGGACATTCATGATAAGAATGAATATGATCCAATATCTCTTTATAGGAAATGAAAAAGGTTTTAACTTGGTGACCATCACTTAATAAGCCAAAACAATTGTTGCAAAATAACTAGTGTCAAAAACTGAGCTGGAAAATCTTCATTATTGCCAACATTCTTACGTTCCTGAGCACTGAGTGTTGCCTATTAATATCTGCCATCAATATACCCTCACTCTCTACAGTCTACTTGTTGGAACCAGAGTAGACTTCATTCCCCAGATGTAAAATTTACTTTGGTTTAAGTCAACCTTTCCCAGAAGGAAACACCCAGTCCTCAGAAATGCTAACTAAATGTCCTGCAGTTTGATAAAATTAAGCCCTTTGCTAGGTACACAAGTGACCTTATCTGTTCAACACTGAACAAGGGCTCCATCCTGAAGCCAATTATTTAATAAGGATTCCACAGCACTATCTAAATGTCAAAAGATGTATGCTTTAGTGGAGTAGCAGCAGAGGAAATTCCTCTTGTTAGTATTCCAGACTTCAATTTGCCTGGAACCCAAACCACTTCTTAGACTGCATAACAATGAAAAGATAACTCCCCAGAACGTCTGCATACTTGGGTACCATCTCAGGCAGGCCTTTTGGGGCATGTGTGAGGTGGGTGATCCGGAAAAAACCCTCAGCAGGTGATATTTTAGCTGTTCTTAAATACCTAAGACAATTTGATTACGAAGAGATAACAGAGAAAATAAGAAAAAAGTCAGAGAAAGAAAGAGAGGGAAGGATGGAAGGATGGAGAGAGAAAGGCGGAGAGAGTGAGAGAGGAAATAAAAAAACTGTCAAGAAGAAGAGATACACTTTCCTGGAAGGACAATAATGTCATGATGCTCAAAATTATATGTAGAAGACAGAATATAAAATTGATACAGAAGGCAAATCATAAAGTCTTTTGGTGTACAAAGGAATTCAGATTTTATCCCAGAACTGGTAGAGAATTACTAAAGGATTTTTAAGCAGATACGTATTAGAAACAAATTTGTATTTTGTAAGATAACTGAATCAACTCAAAAGCGGAGGAAAGTAAACCATTCAAGAAAAATAGGATAGTAAAGCACTTGAAAAACAAGGAAAAATTATAGAAATATTTAAGACCCAGGCAAAGGAAAGAGACTTAGTGAATGGTGGGCTGGGATGATGAAGAGTCTATTAATATAGCCAGCATGACTGAGGCAGTTTCACGGAAATTCCCAGAAATAGTGAGCAGAGGGGACAGAAGAGGTTCTGAGCTGCCAATGGACCAGTTGAATCTGAAATTTGCAGGCCACAAGCACATTTTGAAATTTGCAGGCCACAAGCACATTTTGATTTCAGAAGAAATTTAGAGGTGTGTGAGTATGTTTCTCCCATGTATAACACTCTGTATCCCAAATGAAGATTAAAAATATGGATATGCTTCTGAGTAAGACAGTGTAAGTAAAGTAGGCACAGGTAGGAGAAGAAGAGGACTGAAGGCAAAATCCCAGGGGAACAAAAACACTAGAAGAGGAAAGATGTGGGCAGAGCTGTAGGAAGAATATTAGAAAAAAATATTTTGAATGAAGTAAGAAATTTTCAGGAAGAAGGTACTTCAGAAGTAACAAATACACTAGAGAGATCAAAAGAGATTAAGATCAACATGTGTGTTTAATCATTTCCGTTTACACCCTACAAAATAAATATTATCATTGTTGTTGCTGTTACCATATTGTAAAAGAAAAAATGGGCCGGCTCAGCCTGTAATTCCAGCGCTTTGGGAGGCTGAGGCGAGTGGATTGCCTGAGCCCATGGGTTCGAGACCTGCCCGAGCAACTTGGTGAGACCTCGTCTCTACAATAAACCAAAAATTAGCTGGGTATGGTAGCACGCACCTGTAGTTCTGGCTACCTGGAAGGCTGAGGCAGAAGGATTGCCTGAGCCCAACAGGTCGAGGCTGCGGTGGCCAGGAGTGTTGAGTGTTGGAGCAGACTTTTCTATTCACATTGTACTAGTACCACATTGCAAGCTCACTCTTTCCACTACAGCTTTCCACAGTTTGTGCAGAAAGACAAGTGGCAGCAAAGAGACAAATTAAGATGGAAGAGAAAAGCATTTTTCTAATAACTGAGAAGGAAGTGCAGAAGAGACAGAGAGAAAGAGGGTCAATATAAAAAGAAATTAGGACTACTTGGTGGAGCAAGTTAACCAAGAAGAGATAGCACAGGATGGAAATTCCATGAGACAAGATAAGACCAAAAACTGTAGGAGGAATCCATCTGCCCCAGACAGAGAAGAAATGAGGTGGGTGAATTCATTTCGTGTTGGCATAAAGGAATACCTGCAGCTGTATAATTTATAAATAAAAGAGGTTTATTTGGCTCCAAGTTCTTTGTGGCAACAGCATGTGTTTGGCTTCTGGTGAGTCCTCGGGAAGCTTTTTTACTCATTGTAAAAGGTAAGGGGAGACAGCAAGTAATATTGCAAGAGTGAAAGATGAGAGAGAATGAAGGTGCCATACTCTTTTAAATAACCAGCTCTCATGTGAACTAATAGAGTGAGAACTCCCCCACTACTCTGAGAATGGCACCAAGCCATTCAAGAGGAATCTACTCCCAAGACCCAAACACTTCTCACCAGTCTCCACCTCCAACAATGGGAATCATATTTCAACATGAGATTTGATGGAGACAAACATCCAAACTACATAAGGAAGAAAAAGTTTACACAGCAATTGTACTGATAAGGAGACTGTGAAGGTGGTAGCTTTAAACTTTTAGTGGAACAAATCTCATATGATTTATTTCACCAATAACATCATTTAAATGTGTTCCTATAAGGAAGGAGAGATTTAGAAAGTTGTGTTACTAAATTAATAAAAACAATTGCATAGACTATTAAGGAGATTGAAATAGTAATCCAAAACTACTCAACAAAAGGAAAGCTCAGTACCAAGAAGAATTAACACCAATCCAGTTGAAACGCTACTAAAGAGGAGGAAATACTTCCAAATTCATGTTATAAAGCCAATATTACTCTTGATACCAGAATCAGAGAAGGCACACACACACAAAAATGACAGACCAATATCCTTGATTAATATTGATGCAAAAAATTCTGAACAAAATACTAGTAAACCAAATCATCAGTACATTAAAAAATTATACACCATAATCAAGTGGAACTTATATCTAGAAAGCAAGGATGGCTCAGCATATGAAAATCAATCGAGTAAAAGGGAAATCCTTCAGTCCAGGTTGCTTCAACCAAAGAGACGGGGCAAGATGGCGACGGCATAGGTGAACTGGTGAGATTCTCTGAACGTGAGTTCCCAAAAAGTCTATCACTTCGCTACCCCCATCCCCCAGCCCACCACCAACCGCGCTGGGGGCAGGCCCGGGAACTTCAGTCCCACGCAAGGCCAGATATTGCGCCCCCGCCCCACTGCTGCCGTTCTACTCGTGTGTGGAAGTCTCTGGTCCCAGCGCCCTCCAGATCCCTCCCCGGCTGCATGTCTCAGCCGGGCACCCGGCATCAAGTCGCCGGTCACACAGG
>NW_007245976.1:19861-53899 GCF_000164805.1 Carlito syrichta
ACTCCAGTCAGAATGGCAATTATCAACAACTCAAAAAATAACAGGTGCTGGAGAGGGTGTGGTGAAAAGGGAACACTTCTACACTGTTGGTGGGAGTGTAAACTAGTGCAACCTCTGTGGAAAGCAGTGTGGCGATTCCTAAAAGCTCTAAAAATTGACCTTCCATATGACCCTGCAATCCCCCTACTGGGAATATACCCTGAAGAACACAAATCACTCTATAAAAAAGATACCTGCACACGTATGTTTATCGCAGCATTGTTCACAATAGCAAGAACCTGGAAACAACCATGCTGCCCATCAAAAGAGGACTGGATTAAAAAAATGTGGTACATATACACGATGGAATACTATGCAGCCATAAAAAAGAACAAAATCATGAATTTCGCTGCAACCTGGATGGAACTAGAGTCTATAATACTGAGTGACCTCTCACAAAAACAAAAATCCGAATATCACATGTTCTCACTCATATAATGGACCTTGAACATCCAATGCAATACTATGAGAAAATGACGGATGGTACTGGGAAACTATGGGGGGGAGGGGGATGGGATTAACAGTAGCAAATATCTGTCGGGGGATGGGAAAACACTTCTTATCTACAGGGTGCCTGAATGAAACGTCATTGTACACCTACCCTTAACTGTACCCCACAAAACCATAATAAAAACTACTGATTAATGAAAAAAAAAAAAAAAAAAAGAAAATCAATCAATGTAGCCGGGCTCGGTGGCTCAGCCTATAATCCCGTGCTTTGGGAGGCTGAGGTGAGTGGATTGCCTAAGCCCGTGGGTTCAAGACACCCCTGGGCAACTTGGCGAGACCTCATCTCTACAATAAATCAAAAAAAAAAAATTGGCCAGGTGTGGTAGCGCGCACCTGTAGTTCCAGCTACTTGGAAGGCTGAGCCGGTGGCCGGAGCAGTCACTGTACACTCCAGTCTGGGCGACAGAGTGAGACTCCAACTCAAAAAAAAGAAAAAAAGAAAAGAAAAGAAATGTATTAGACCACATTAACAAAATGAACAACAAAAACTACATAATCATCTCAATCGATGTAGAAAAAGCGTTTTCAACAAATTCAACATCATTTCATGATTAAAAAACATTCAACAAATTAGCACTAGAATAAAAATCTCGACATAATAAAAGTCACAAACAAAATGTCTACTACTAGTATCATATTCAATGGTTAAAGACTGAAAGTGTTTCCTCTAAGATCAGGCACAAGCCAAAGGTGCCCACTCATATCACTACTATTCAACATAGTACTGGGAGCCCTAACCAGAGAAATTAGGTAAGAAAAAGAAATAAAAGATATTCAAATTGTAAAAGAAGTAGTAAAATTTGTCTGTTCTTGCAGATGACATATTTGTATATACAGAAAACCCTAACAACTCAATTAAAAAAAAATTACAGCAAGTGATGTCAGCAAAGTTGCAGGATACAATATCAACACACAGAGATCGAATGCATTTGCATACAATAATAATGATCAATTTAATGCAATTTTAAAAGAAAATTAAGAAAACAATCTTACTATAACATCAAAAAGGATAAAAGACTTAGGAACAAATTTAATAAAGGAAGTAAAAGTCTTAAACACAAAAAACTACAAAACGTTTCTTTTTTTTAGTATAAGGATGTGGGGTACAATTCAGGGTTAGGTATACTAACGATTATGCAGGTACCCATGTTGATGAGGAAAATATTTCTAAAATAAATAAAAGAAGAAAAAAATAAATGAAAAGGCATCCCATCCTTGTAAACTGGAAGACAAAATTTTGTGAAAATTTCCATACGATCCAAAGTAATTAAGCAATTCAGTGCAATCCTTATCAAAATTCCAATGGCATTTTTTGCAGAAATAGAAAAAAATCCTAAAACACGTGTAGAATCTCACAGGATTAACCAATAACCCAAATAACCAAAACAATCTTTCAGAAAAAAGAAGGTGAAGGACTCATGCTTCATAACTTTAAAACATACTACAAAAAAGTACAATAATTAAGACTACGTGGTTCTGGCATAAAGACAGATACATAGTCCAGTGGAATAGAACAGAGAGCCAATTAAAAAAAAAAAAACCCTCAGATACATGGCCAAATAATTTTTACAAAGTTTCCAAGACTATATAATAGAGGGGGGAAAAAAACAGTCTCTTCAACAAATGGTATTGAGAAACCGGATATTCATATGCCAAAGAATGAATTTTAACCCTTGCATTTTATCATACACAAAAAAATAAATTAAAATAGATTAAAAACCCACACAGGATTCGCTTCCAGAGCCTGGACCACAGCAGCAAACATCTGCGGTCCCCCGACCACCACATCAGCCCCTGCAGATGCCAAAGATGATGCCTGAAAAACAGTATCCATCAGAACAGAGATTTCAGAGATAACTGTCTGAACCCTGCCACCCCTTCCCTCCTCAGTCAGGAGTTCCTGGAGATAATCGCCCCAGTTACCACCGGCAAACGTCAGAACCTATTGTCCCTGTAGCTCCTCCATCCCCTCAGGGATTCAAACAAGAATACCATGACTCACTCTATGAACACGGGGTCCCGGGCATGCCGGGCCCCCCAGCACACGGGTTCCAGTCACCAGTGGGAATCAAGCAGGAGCCCCGGGATTACTGCGTTGATTCAGAAGTGCCTAACTGCTCGACATCCTACATGAGAGGAGGTTATTTCTCCAGCAGCCATGAAGATTTTTCATATGAAAAAGATCCCCGGTTATACTTCGACGACACTTGTGTTGTGCCTGAGAGACTGGAAGGCAAAGTCAAACAGGAGCCCACCATGTATCGGGAAGGGCCACCTTACCAGAGGCGAGGTTCCCTTCAGCTGTGGCAGTTCCTGGTCACCCTCCTTGATGACCCAGCCAATGCCCACTTCATTGCCTGGATGGGCCGAGGCATGGACTTCAAGCTGATAGAACCTGAAGAGGTTGCTCGACGTTGGGGCATCCAGAAGAACCGGCCAGCCATGAACTATGACAAGCTGAGCCGTTCTCTACGCTATTACTATGCAGAAGGTGGCTGGGGAACGATACGTCTACAAATTTGTCTGTGACCCAGATGCCCTTTTCTCCATGGCTTTCCCGGACAATCAGCGCCCATTCCTGAAGGCGGAGTCCGAGTGCCACCTTTACGAGGAGGACACCCTGCCACTGACCCACTTTGAAGACAACCCTACTTACCTCGTGGACATGGATCGCTGCAGCAGCCTCCCCTATGCTGAAGGCTTTGCTTACAAAGTGGCTGAGTGACCAAACCCTAGAGCTAGCAGTTCCCATTCGGGAAACGAGGGCAGTGGTTTTGTTTGTGTTTTTGGCTGTTTCTAAAGCTTGCCCTTTGAGTATTATCTGGAGAACTCAAGCCGTCTCTGGATTGGCACCCTTAAAAACAGATATATTGGCTGGGGAGTGGGAACAGGGAGGGACAGAAAGCCACCAAAAGGCTGATGCCACAACTCTGATTCTGATGAAGTTTCTGGGAAGAGATCAAAATGGAGCCTCCTTACTATGGACAATATATGCAAAGCAATACCTTGTTCAGGTTAGTACCCGCAAAATGGGACAGACTGTGTGACAATCTGCATTGATCATGAACTACTAAATGCCTTTACACAGAAGGACTTTGATTTCCACAATTTATTGAAAAAGAAATTACAAGTCCATAGAAAAGTTAGGTAGGCTTTAAGTTGGGGAGGCTCAAACCAGGAAGGGTTAGAAATGTATCTTGAAATTTGGAGAGCTTCTAGCTCGATCTGAAATGTTTCCCCTTAGTCTAGAAAAAACGGGTGGACAATCACAACAGCTGCTACCCACTCCATGGTTCTCAAGTCATAAACCATTGCTACTCTTGGGAACCTTCCAGCCACGTGGTCACCAAGTAAAGCAAGCCCCCTTTCTCTTCCCAGTCACATGGCTGAGTGTGGATGGTTTTCATTTTAGGAAAAGGGCGATTTACACTTTTGACAGTATTTTGTTTTGCCTAGATTCGGGGGATTGTTTTGTTTTAGTGGTTGTTTTGGGTAAACGGTTTATAAACTGATTTTTGTAGTTTTGGTATTTAAAGCAAAAAAAAAAACCCAAACCTTTTGGTAACTGTGCACTGTGTCCTTTAGCCAGGGCCATGCTGACTTAACGAAGACATTGCAGCTTGAGAGGGGCTTTGCTGGGGGATTTTCCCTCAGCCGTGTAAAAGCCCACTTTGTTGCCTGCTTTGTGTTTTCTGCACAAGACAACCTGATGGAACGTTTGCACCTGAGTTGTACATATTTGAAGCGTGCAGGGCAGCCTGGACACAGCTTAGATTCTCTGTGTATAGTTCCCCATGTTCACTAACATGCCCTCTCTGGAAAGCATATGTACATAACATGTGTCATGTCCTTTGAAACCTGGTCACCTGGTGGGAACCCTAGGGATTCTTCCCTGGGCATGACTGATGACAGTTTCCATTTCATCAGTTTGTTTCATTTTCCTTTTTCTTTAAATCTTGGACTTTAAACCCTACCTGTGATTCAGTGGGGTTTGAGACCTACATGTGACATCAACAGGTAAAAACAGTGCTGGCATTCTCATTTCCTGCCACCTTTTTTTTTAAGTTTATTCTGATTGCTGTATGATATTGGAAAAGTTTTAAACAACCAAGCTAAAGATATGTGAAAGTTGAGCTCAAAGTGTAGAGGAAAAGTTACTGGAAAGTGGTAGTGTGTCTTGCTGCCTGCTCTTTTGGTAGAATTCTGTGCTCCCTACAACACTTAGTGCATTAGGAAGGACTGCATGGTTCCTCATGTGCAAAACAGGCAGTGCTGACTCTGTGAGTGTGAGATACGTGCTTTGAACTGCTTTTCTGTTAAAGGGGAACACCCTAGGTCCAGCAGTCCTCCTTACGACCAACAGCACATTTGTAAAGAGGGTTGCAGGGATAAGGAGTGTACATCATAGCTATGGAAACATAAGATTCTCCTCTATTGGAAGCTAATTAGCCCACAGAGGTGGTGAACCTATAGCTTGGGCCTTAATTAGCATTGTATTCTAATCAAAGGACTCTTTCTAAACCATATTAATAGCTTTCTAACCTACACATAATCTATACATAGATGCATATTTTACCCCTAGCTGGCTAGAGATTTATTTGTTGTAAATGCTGTATTGATTTTTTCTTCCTTTACTTATCCTGATTTGGGATTCTTCTGGGGGGGGATTTATGCTGTCTTAGCAAGTATGAAAATAACCCTCTGAAGCCTGATCTTACCCCTCCCCTGCTGTAACTACATGGCCTGTGCTGTCACGGGACATAGGACGGCGGCATCACCGTTGCATTCGCTTTGGACTCATGCACCTCCCAGATGGTTTTTGTTCTTTGGGGAGGTGGGGGGTTGGTTGTTTGTTTGTTTGCTTCTTTTCCAGAGTGTGGAAAGTCTACAGTGCAGAAAGGTTTTAACCTGCCAGTTGATTTGAAATATTTACCCCTGCGCAGGGCCGTGTGCATCCTGCCAAGCTGCGTTATATTCTGTACTGTGTACAATAAAGAAGTTTGCTTTTTGTTTTAAAAAAACCTACACACAACACCTAAAACTATAAAACTTTAGGAAAAAAATAGGGAAAAATTTCAGCACATTAGATTTGGCAATGATTTCTTGAATATGACAGCTAAAGCACAAGCAATAAAAGTAAAAATAAACAAAACATTAAACTGTGTTTCAAAGAAAAGCAACAGAGTGAAAAAACAACCTAAAGAATGAGAGGAAATATGTGCAAATCAAATATCTGATAAGGGGTTAAGATTCTGAATATATAAGGAACTTCAACAACTTTATAACAAAAGAATAATAACTTGGTTAAAAAATGAGTTAAGAACTTGAATCAATAATCCAAAGAAGATAACTGAATGAATAATAAACACATGAAAACATATCAAAACATCACTAATTATAATAGACATCCAAACCAAGAGTACAATGAGATATCTTCTCACACTCATTAAGATACTCACTATTAAAAGAATAGAAAATAACAATTCTTAATAAGAATAAAGAGAAATTGCAAACCTTGTGTCCTGTTGGTTGTGATGTAAAATGGGTGAGTGATATGTACACAGTATTAAGTTTCCTCAAACAATCAAAAATAGAATTACCATATGATCCAACAAATCCAGATATATTCTGAAAACATATGCAAAAGAATTGAAAATAGGATCTCAACAAGATATCTGCACACCCATGTTCATCACAGCATTATTCATAATAGCCAAGAAGTGGAAGCAAGCTAAATGTCTATCGATGGATAAATGAACAATGAAGATGTGGTATCTACATAAAACGAAACATTACGCAGCCTTAAAAAAGAAGGAAACTTTGTCACATGCTACAACATAAATGAACCTTGAGGACATTCCCCCAAGAGGGAATTAAGTTAAAGTCGATGCTAGGCTCCGTCACCTTAGACTTGGTTGCCCGTGTCCATCTGAGTTTGAGCCAGGTAGCAGAGAATCAATAGACCAGACAGTGAAGAGAAAATAAAAGGACTGTGGGGAGGACATTAGAACTTTTGATTCCTTTGCTAACATGTAAAAAAGCACATCTGAGATTAGATAGTAAAAACTAAGGAAAAACAAATACTAAAAAGCACAAAAGCAATCCTAAGGGAAATAAGCTGCCAAAAAAGAACAAATATTGTATTCTTCCCCTCATGAAGTATCTAAAGTAGTCCAAATCGTAGAAAATTGCTTATCAAGGGCTGGGGGAGGGTAGGAAGGAGAAGGAGTGCTTAGCAAGCATAGAGATTCAGTGTTACAAGATAAAAAAGCTGTAGAGATCTTTTACACTACAATGTTAACATGCTTTACACTACCAAGCTGTACACTTAAAGATAGTAAATGTAATGGTATTTTTTCACCATGATAAAAAGATGTTTGGGAAAAAAACGCAGGTCTATATCCACATGCACATAAATTGCATCATCATAGAGAAGAATGGCGCTTGGGGAAAAAGAAAGTGTTGAAGGACGTAAGTGGAGACAAGAATAAGAGGGTTAGATATTTGGCTTTTTTATTTTAATTGTAAAGTGGGTTGCCATTAGCTTGACTGAAATAGGGATTAGTCATAGAAAAGAGGTTTTTATTTTAGAAAGTTTTATTATAGAGAGATATATAATTCTGTCAAGGTCATCTGCTTTAAAAGTTAAATGTAGCAAACAAGAGATCATCAATCAAGTACAACAAACAGAATGCTGCCTCATATCTCTATTTCCAGGCTCCCTGGAGAATCTGAAATTGGAAACATATAAAGATACATACAAAACATATAAAGATACATGCATACAAATTTATTGCATTTTTTAGTTGAGAGACTGAAAAGATTATCCACTGGAAATTACACTATAATCAGCTAATTGTGTGCTCCCTCCAAAATAATGTGGCTTTGTTAAACACACCTCCCTTCCTCTTCCCACTACCTTTAGAAAGATGGAAATGGCAAGATTTCCAGCCAGGAGAAATTGATCAAGAGGAGGATGGGTAGGCAGGACATGTACTCAAATGAATCCAGTGGGAAATGAAGGTGTGCAAATGGTAATATATAAGTACATGGTATGAGATAATACTGTGGTGTAAATCCCCTCTGATCAGAGAATGTGCCAACAGTGACCATCCACACTGAGTTCAAACGGTGGAGCAGGCAGCCGAGCAGAAATTAAGTTAAAGTTGATGCTAGTCTCAGTCACCTTAGACTTAGTTGCCCATGTCCATCGGAGGTTGAGGCAGGTAGCAGAGACTCAATAACCCAGACAGTGAAAAGAAAAGAAAAGAAAAGAAAAGAAAAGAAAAGAAAAGAAAAGAAAAGGACAATGAAGAGGACACTAGAACTTTTGATTCCTTTGCTAACGTGTAAAAAAGCACATCTGAGATTAGATAGTAAAAGCTAAGAAAAAACTAATACTAAAAAGCACAAAAGCAATCCTAGGCTCTATCTTCCAACCTATCATTATAGTTTGAGAAGTTTCTAAGGAAACTAGCCACCTCTGTGCAAAGTGATAACCAGTCAGAAAGGTAGAGGACATAGGAACTTGTACAATCTAGGGACACAGAGTGCAGTTTGGCCCAATTGCTCTATTGACTGTAATTAAAACCTCAGTGCTCTGTTTTGCAAATGATTGTTTGCAAACAATCATTTGCAAAACAGAGACTTTATGAATTCTACCACCTAATGATTTTTCCATTAACACGCTAATTAATTCTATAATTAAAGAAAATGTTAAGAAACTTAAAAACCTTGAAAGATCAAGGTAATGCTAAATTGAAACTGCCGTCCAGTTTTTAAGGCAGTACTGTCAATAGTTAGTACCACCTGGAACAAATCCCAAACACTCTTTCTTCATAATCAAACTGTGTTTTCTACCTTGCTTAGCTTAGCATACCACCCCTAGGCTATGGCTACACTTTTTAAGAAAGTAAAACCCAGTATATGCTATTATAGAAGTAGGCTTAAGGCTGGGCTCGGTGGCTCAGCCTGTAATCCCAGCACTTTGGGAGGCCGAGGCGAGAGGACTTCCCGAGCCTGTGGGTTCGAGGCCCACCTGGGCAACTTGGCGAGACCTCGTCTCTACAATAAACTAAAAATTAGCTGGGCATGATAGCGCGCGCCTCTAGTTCCTACTACTTGGAAGGCTGAGGTGGAAGGATCGCTGGAACCCAGCAGCTCAAGGCTGCAGTGACCAGGAGTGTGCCACTGCACTCCAGTCTGGGCAACAGAGTGAGACTCCAACTCAAAAAAAGAATAAGAATAAGAATAAGAATAAGAATAAGAATAAGAATAAGAAGAAGAAGAAGAAGAAGAAGAAGAAGAAGAAGAAGAAGAAGAAGAAGACTTATTCAGTCAGGCGGAATGGCCTGAGCCTGTAGTCCTGGCTATTTAGGCTAAGGTGGGAGGATTGCTTGAGCCTAGAAACTTGAGATCAGCCTGGGAAATATAGTGAGACTCCATTGGTATTATTATTATTATTATTTTAAGTAGGCTTGTACATATGCAGAGTAAGGGGCCTACCTATGTGGTATTCTTTGTGGGCCAAAGGCAGAAGTATCCTGAACTTTAATTTGAACAAACCTGCTTGTCACAATCATAGATTTAGTCCTTTGGGTTAATATGTTGCAAATTTAGAACAAATCTATGAAAGTTCAACATTCTTATGAGAAGCAACTGATAAGATAAAGACTCATTGACATGATTTGATCTGGGCCATCAGAATCAAGCAAACCAGTCTCCTAAAAAGCAGACTACTGCAAAGTGAGAAACATGGACAAGGAAAGGAAGAAAACACCACAAAAACTTTTGTCTGCTTGAGTATCGCCTGAGGCTAGCCCTAATTAGCAGGAAATAATCAAGAATATGTTTTGGCAGAAGAAAAAATGTACTCCATGGTATTACTGTTTCAGGCAACTATTTCTTTTGTGGTTGTTTTATGTGATTGCCAACTTAAGTCAAGACCTTCGAGAGAGTAAAAAGGTCTAAAGCTATTGAATTGCCAATTATTTACTACTGCTCTCCTAAACCGCATGCATTTTTAAGGAAGTCATCATTTGGGAAATTGTTTTGCTTTGGGGCTTGAGAGGCACCAATTTAAGGAACTAGAACTAGGGCTACTTTTTCAAGGAGTTCTAAATTGAGTTCATAATGAGGAAGACCTGAGGTACAACCGCCCTCATGAAGAGAATGCCAAGTCATCTACCGCTAGGAATTCACGCCCAGGGGTGCCCAGGACTTCAGAGGAGCTGTCTGCTTTATTCATTCAGGTCAGGAGAATGGTACGATATAGAGAGAGAAAGGAAAGATATCAAACTGAAGAAACTAATGCCTCTTTTAACTCCATTGATTGAGTCTAGATATTTTTCTTAAATGAAGTAGCTAAATTAAAGTTGTACTTCTGGAAAAATCACTAAAAAGGCCAGGTTCCTTCCTGACATAAGCAAAGCAGCTCCAATTCAGATCTCCGGTCACAGGGCAGAATAACAAGTTTCTGGGTACTTTCTATGGTTATCCTTCCCTCCAAAGACTGAGTTACAAACCCTTTTATCAGTGGGTCTATAACTATCAGACCGTTAGCTTCAGGCATCTGTCCTTTGCCACAGCCTACTCCAATCAATGTCTTTCTTACATGCATTCAAGAAAAACAAGGACAGGCTCTGGGAGCAGTTCTTATCCAGACAAGGGTAAGAATAGATAGAATGTAGCAACTATATTTGGCAGGGTGATTCAATAAGAGGAAAGGGAAGATGGATTGAGTTCCCCTTTACTTTTCCATTTCCAACTCAGTCAAACCAGAGTGGGGAAATTAAAGTGAAAGCGACCTGGGCTGTTATTCTTCTTCAAAATAGAATTATGTGGTGGAAGGTGATGTCTAACCCTGTGATTCTAACTCTGTGGCCTTTATCAGGTCGATTTTATTTCTAAACCCAATGCCCTTCACATACAAACTAAAGAGATTGTACAAAAACATTCTCTGTAATCCATCCCATGCCCACCCACCAAAATCCATGACCAAATGTATTTAGAATCAAACTAAGTCCACAAATTTAAAAAAAAAAAAAAAAAAAAGTAAAACTTGAATTTTGCAAAGTCGGTGAAAATGAATGTGGTTCACAGATTCAAATTTCTTCAGGTTGCAAATAGTCACACTGTTCTGGAACTGCAATTAGTGTTCTAGAAATGTCTTCACCTAACCCTAAGCCATTATATTTCAGTTAAAGGATGTTACGCTTTTGGATATTGTACTTGAGACTTTATGCCAAAGTAAAGAAATCGCTCAAGGCGCATTTGAATTTTTATGACTCTAATGATGTCAGTTCACAAGATGGACTATTTCCTTTGGAAAATAAAGAGTCCTCCAGGGTGACAGAACAGACGGTGGGCCAACTTTTACTTATGGCTCAGGTTACATAGACTGTGCACCTTAAATAATTTATACGATGTGATCATACACGGGCCTCATCTGTGGGAACAGACTGAAATGAAACCAAATATGTCCCAATCTGTATACTAATCACTGTTCAATAGCAGAGACGCGGTGGAGAGTCCATTAGGCCAGCCAGAGTCTGGAGGCTCATGCTACTTAAGCACTGAGCAGATGCTCAATTCTGGTTCTACCCCACCCCCAGCTGAGAGCTCAATAATTGTAAGCTGACTCACTGCCTCAATTAGACAAGAGTTGGCTTTGTGAGTCCACAGACAAAACCATGCAGCAGTCAGCCCCGTCCATTTCTGCTGAATGAACCCAATAAAATATGCTATTTCAATAAGCTGAGCGATATCTACAGATACTGCTACAGTGTGAATATAGTTCCATTTACCAACAGGAACTAAGGGAATAGGAACAAAATACCATCATTCCAAACTGAGTATTTCATACCAATATAATAAAGGGAGGTTATCTTGTGCTGCAAAGTTCGAGATTGAGTAATGTCAATATTTTTAAAAAGTCACACCATAGTCAAAAATGCTTCTCATGAAAGTAATTGATTATTTATCCAAACAACCTCCTATATGAAACCAATAAAACCAGTGTCAATTTGAATGCCATTTTTCCAGGCATTTCTAGAAACCTTCGTTTTAGAGTCTCATAATAGCATATGGACTGAGTGGTTCTAATTGTCTACTTTACAGATTGAGTCCTGAGGTCTACTTAAAAAGTACAATGTCATAACCAAAGGGTGAAACCACTGATTCATGACAAGTATCGGGAATCAGATTCTTTTCCACTGCAAACTACTAAGTGTGATTTCTCTCCTCCATCCTTAACTATGAATGTACAAGCAAAGACAGAAGCAATGGCAAGGCAGTCTTCACATTGTTGAATTCTCTGGGTCTAAAAGGGGATATGGGAAGGTAAAAGACTTCCACTATCTGGAAGCTGCACATCATGTCCAGGGAGAGGCAGTGGGGACAACACGTTTTCTAGATCACACACTCGGATGACGGTAAAACACTCTAGGGGATGTTGGAAATTGGGCAGGAGTTTCAGAAACCCAAGTTCAAAACTGAGTTCTGCTGCTCACAAGCTGTGACTTTGAGCAAATTCTTGAACTACATCATACTCTTCTCATCTGTGATATAGAGATAACCAAGTCTCCGGCAAATGGTTGCTGGAAGGAAATGAGTGGCATATATAGTCACCAGTCTACCTGGTCTGGTTACTAGGTCGCACTTCGTGAATGGCGTTATTTCTACTATGTCTGCTGCATGCGGCCACCAAGTCCTGTCAAGGACACAAAGTGCAATCTGAACCAGCAGACCTGAAAAGTCCCATCGCCCACCCTGGCAGAAGTTAGCACATGTTCTTCCCACTCAATTCCCCACGGACCAGAGACCATCAAAACAGCCTCCCTATTAAGAAATACACTGAAAACCCCTTTCTAAAACTTTTTGGTAGCTAGAAGTGGACTCAAAGACAAACAAAAGGAAATAAGACAAAATCAACAACCACCACCTCTAGCCAAGTTTAGACCAAAAAGAAAGCAATTAAGCAATTATTAGGGAAAGCCTGAGCAGCTCTTTAACTTTTTACACCCTAAGGTGAGAGCAAACAGATGATTTGTTCTCTCTACAATTGTTTTACGTACAGGCACTTAATGAAAACCTACAAATGAAGCATAGGGTTGAGCAGAAATCTTTTTTTGTGGCTATATTTCATACTAGATCTCATTATAACCATCTAAAAATAATAAGCATTTACGGTACAAGACACTGGTTTAGGACTCAGGCTCTAGAATCACAGTATGTTTGAACCTTGGCTTTACCACTAATTTGCTGAATCATCTTGGGCCAGGTTCTTAACCTCTCTGTGCCTCAGTCTCCTCATCTTTAAAACTGAAATACTAATAGCACCAATGTCTTAACAATCTATGTGAGACAAAAGATTAAAAAATCCATACCAAGCATCTGAAACCCTGCCTGAATGTTAACACAAAGCAGCAAATATGCTTAGTTATTACTGAGCAAATCTCACAGGTCTTGATAGAAATGTGAAGGAAAGAATAAAGGCTTCTGGGGCTAGTTAAACTCTTGAGAGTTGGAAATCGTGTTTTATAATAAAGTTCCTGAAAAACTCCTTGATACTTACATCATTTACTGCTATCACAGGAGAAACAACATCATATAACACATTTACATCTGACAAAGGATGTACAGCAATTTATGATAAAGTTCTGTCTTCATCTCTGGACTGAGTGGCCTGATTATTTCTACACTGTGAAAAACTATTGCCTCTTGCTTTGGACAATTTTTTTTTTTTTTTAATGTCTCTTGACCTGTTTCAGAGCAAGTGTGAATACAGAAATGTCTTGAGAAAGACTGGTAGCTCACTCCGTTGCATAGATGTGGTTCTACTCCACCTAAGATACTCCCCCTAGAGATAAAGCCTCTTCTGCTTAGGGCATTTTATTGCCTAAATAGTCCAACTTCCATCTAGGATAATCCAGATGTCATGTTTGTGTTTTTTGCTAGCTAAAATATAATCTGTTTTGAACTAGGTCTCACTTTGTCACCCAGGCTAGAGTGCAATGGCATGATCATGAATCACCACAGCCTTGGCCTCCTAGGCTTAGGTAATCCTCCCACCTTGGTCTCTCAAGTAGCTGGGAGTAAACGCATGTGCAACTACACCCAGGTAATTGGGTTTTTTTATTTTTTTGTAGAGACAAGGTCTCACTATGTTGCCCAGTCTGGTCTTGAACTCCCAGACTCAAGTGATCTACCTGCTCCGGTCTCCCAAAGTGCTGGGATTACAGGTGTGAGCCACCACACACAGCCAAAAATGCAATATTTTTATCTTGAATTGTTCCAGTCTAAAATGCCATCTTAAAAGTTCCATTGTATGTACTTCGCCTATTTCTTTATCTTTTTCATTGTTACTAATAATATAGCTCAAAATTATATAGCTATATAGTACCTAACGTGATAAACACTGATTATAACACTTCACATAACTTATTTTAATTCTCACTGTCTTATGAGGCAGTAACTATTATTATGACTTTTTTTTTTTACAAGTGATAAAACTGAGCCAAAGAGAACTTGAATCAACTGCCCAGTGTTGCCCATCTGGTCATACCACTATGTTAAACTCTATTTATTTATTTGTTTGTGTATTATTTGTTTATTTTTAACTTTTTTATTTTAAAGATGTGGGGTACAATTCAGGATTAGGTATACAAGTGGTCATCATACAGGTAAAATTTGGCCCTCCCTTTGGCCCCCATTTTGCCTGGTTTTCTTATTGGTGTTGTGTTCTCCTACCCAACCCCCGGCAGTATCCCACTATTGCTAATCCCTTTTTAAAAGTATTATGGTAAATGTTCAGGACTCGCTTATGAGTGAGAGCACGTGGTGCTCAGTTCTTTGTTTCTGTGATAGATCACCTGGCATTAGAGACACTAAATCCATCCAAGTTGCTGCAAACTGCCTCCCTTCTTCCTCCCTTTCTGTACTCTGCTACCTGTAAGTCCATCCATCCATCTGTCCATCCACAATCCGTCCATTTATCCATCTGTCCATCTCCCCATCTAGCTATCAACCAAGAAATAAATGGAAAGGAAAAATAAATTAAAGAATATTTTTAGAAATTTAGAATTTAACTAATTCAAATATATCAGTAAGATTTGGTGCCTGTACTCACTTATAGTAGGCTTAGCATGACATGCATTATTTTTTAAAAAGTAGCGCTTTGAATGAGTGTCAATTTTTCAAAATGCAAAGACTAGGTATATTCAAGGATCCCAGCAGATTTGAAGGGACACATAAAATCTTTCTTTACAGCAGTCATGTTACTAAGATGTGAACACTATATCTGTAAGGAAAGACATTATCAACAATTGTTCCTTTTTTCAGTATGAAAAAAAGCTAGGAAGGAGTATGTCTAAACTATCTTTCCTTCCTTAATGAAACTGCTATTGATTTTTCATCCTAGTGAATCATTGCCTTGAAGCAATTTCTTTTAGCTGCAGGTTCTCACATTTAATTTGGATGTATGGTTAAGAGAGAGTTTATCAATAAAATCTCCAGAGGAACGCCAAAAGGTTTATATTAGAAAGAAACAGTGAAAGCAATTTTATCAATTTTGTTAAACACACAGATGATCAAAGAATTATTAATGAGTAGCATTCAAAGAACAATTTCCACGTGAATATGGGTCATATCAACATAATCATCATTCCAAATGTTCTCAGTGGTTATAAATATTAAAGATTACCAAGAAAAAACATGAGTTTGCATGCCCTTAGAGGACATAGTAATATGTACCTTGGCCAAAAGTCAACCTTAAAGTTGATTTTGTTGACCAAAATTAGTATCTCCCAAGTTATTTCAGCATCATCCTTCAGCCCTAGTTACTAAACAGAGCATCATGATCTATGTATTATCTCATTTGATCTTCAAAATTCTATAATTAAGGTACCTTAAAGCCTGATTTTATACATAAACAATGTAACGCTTAGAAATTTTAAGAAATTTGCCCCAAATTATATCATTACCAAATGGTAGAACCAGCATTCAAACTTATGTTTATATATTTCCAGAATCAACCATTTAACTCCTGAACTGTTCATGTATGCAAATCAATTTATTAAAAAAGTCTTTAAATAAATAAATATTTTCATAACATTCACTAATGCCTGAGGACCGTGAAGTTTTAGGCTAATTAAGTTACTTCTGCACAAAGTCAATAACTACAAAACCCATGTGCGTTTGAAAACAAGATATTTTAAAAATAAGAAAACATTCTTGAGTTCCACTTATTTACTTAAGAATCTTAACTATACATTGATATCATAAAATTCCACATGAAGGTGACTTCCTCTCAGAACACAGACCCCATCCCTAAAAGGGTACCACATTCCATAACAACACTACCATGAACAGGACTAGTTCCAGAACTACATTGATCTTGCTCAGTCCTTCTCTGAACTCTCTCTTCATTCTCTTTTGGATTCTCTTCTGCTCAGCACCTTTTATTTAACAGTACATTCAGTCTATACTCCACTAGCTGTCTGTTGTTCAAGTCATTTTCTCTTTCCTAGCAGAGATACTCCAAAGACTGATGACACACTGTTAGTCTCCTCTTGCTCAGTTAAAATGCTCCCAGATTTCTGAAACCTGAGCACTACTCTTAAGCTCAAACTAGGGGAGATAACCTCCCAACAGGCCCCGAGGAACCCTGCAGTCAATATATATCTAAAAATGTGATTCTTTCTTTTCTGTTTGTCAACCACATTCCTCTGCTATTATTTTCTCAGGGTTCACAGCATGCTATCCCATTATGCCAGTAATTTGTGTTCACCCCCAAGGAAATAGTAAAGAAAACTGAACAGTAACAATAACAAAAGCCAGAACAAAACAATCGATAACAACAACAGAAAAGGCTGCAAGTAGTTTGGCCACATCACAAATATTGAGGCATCATGTGGATTCTACTGACTTAGTCATTTTAAATATCATTTGGGGCATGTTCACAAGCCTTCAATTAACAATCTAATCCACTTCTTTCAATACAGATTTGGACTACATTTTAGATACAACCTGATTAGTATTCTGGGTTTCTCATATAAATAGAAATTCGAGCTGGATTTTCCAAAGCCATTTGTGTATTTTTCTATGCTTTTATTCTTCTGCTCACTACACACTCATTGATTTTAAAACTAAGCAAGACTGAAATTAAAATTTTGAGGGAGCACAAAGATAAGTAAGAAATGGCCTTGCCCTCAAAGGGTTTCTATTCTGGAAGTACAAACAGTAGAGAACACTAGCCATTATCGGTGATTAATAAAGCAAGGAAAGTTATTTTGATGTTCCTCCCTGGTCCTTTTCTCTGCAAAATTTCTCACCCTACACCCCTCATTTATCCAGCCTCATCCCCCTCATGGTGCCATTTTCAGGCATCCAGAACTCCACATCTCATTCCAGCCCTTGCCTTGGGAGCCAAAAGCTGAAACTGACAATTCTGGTGCATTTTCTACACCCACTATAAATTAATCTGCCCCACTGTTTCTACAAGTTTACTCGTTAAATGGTGTTCTACGTTTATTTACTCAGAAAGTATAATATGCAAAATCTATGGCTCAAAATGTCTTACTTCTTCCCCATATAGTAAACTCAGATTCACTTAGTCTTTGCAGCTAGTTGTTCATGTAGGCAATGCACTTAACGAAGGTGTGAGGTCATTTGTTCAAAATTAATTCTGTTTTCTTTGTCTATTCAATAACTATGTATATGGTCACACGTGTGCAAACTCTATCCCAGATGGATGTGTAGACAGAGGGTTCCCAGGGAAGGCTGTTGCCTCCAAATAAGACTCCAGTACCTGATGGATTCCAGTACACGATGGAGTCCAGTAACATGAAATCCCACCTGAAAAGTCAATGCCCCGTTTTTTTTAAACCAATTGTTTAGCAGTACAAGTCTTTTATCAATGGTATTTTAGTTCAAATTCCAACTCTGCTACTCCACTATGGAACTCATTTCCCTCAGATGTAATATAAGGACAATAATCTCGTAAGGGTTTTTTGGAGTAAAGATTAAATAAAGCATGTAAAAGTAATCAAGAATCAAATAATTGGCCAATCAACAAATATTATTGCTGCTATTATTTTCTGGCACATCATATGAGAATTTTAATAGCATTTGCCTATCTATTATTAATTTTGTACATGATACAATATCTTAATGTAGTTTTAGAAATTTAAAATGAGCTCTAGGAAGCAAATGTTGGCAGCCATATTCAACATTTCTCTACAAAAAATATTAAAACTATTAAAAAAACATGAAATGTTTTAAATCAAAGCTGTCAAATGAATTCCCTGAAAAGATTAAATGAAAAGTAAATGACTCCACTTTGAGAGCTTTACGATACTAAATTTTCAGGCAAAAATAAAAACTTCAGATAAATGTTTTTTCATCTGTTATAGCTGCCTATGTCAGATTTCCTCTACTAATAGTATCATCACTATCGCCTAAGATACTGCACCAAAGGAAACAGCCTACTACTTAATGTTGGTGACATTTATTTTTCAGTTAGAGAAGGAAAAACACAAACTTCCAAATTGAAATCTTTGAACACCAGTGATAGGCAGCAGTTGCCTTTTCAAAAGAAGGAGAAAAAAACAATTTGTCAGTATCTGAAAGCATAATTATTACTTTCAGTTTCTCTTAAACAAAGTGAGATAAGAATTCTCAGACTTTAAGAAGGAAGAGACTTCTAGTAAATTACTAAAACAGTTAGTGAAACTAAATGAATGATCACTTCTAGGTATTAAATATTATTAAAATAATAAAAATTTTATTGTTTAGACAGTAAATGTATTATTTATTTATTATGTTCTCATTTTGCTTTGTATTTTGTCTTTTGGTTATCAAATTTCTTTGATACATTGTAGGTGGATTGAAGTGTAACCACTTGTATCGATCTGATAACATAAATAAAAATTTAAATTTTCACTTAAAATTTAAAAAACAATATTTTCTACTTTTGTACTGAATTAGGAAACAAACATTGGTGATAACTTAAGTCTACTCCATGTTTCCTTTTTTTCTATTTTTAATAAAAATTGTACTGGTGAATTTTTCACAATTCTGAGAAAACTGTAATGATGATGGCTTGAAATATAAGGGAACTATAAATATTTGACTGATTTCTCATTGTAAACAATAATCTGCTCAATTTGATACTCTCTCCAAAGTCTAATCATAATTTTCATATTATTTTATTTTCATTTTAAAACTAAACTAATAATTCCATATATTACTTTTGTGAAGATATGATAGAAAAACAAGACCACCAAAAAGAATCATCACTATTATTATGTCATATTTCTTCCTCTATCCTATTCTATAGGCAGATTTGCCTTTCAATTATTTATTTCCTAAATGGAAAACAGCAAAGGACTTAGAACTAAGTTACTTCAGAACTTCCAAGTCAAATAGATCATTATTAAATTAGTATTTTGATGTATACATTCTCTTACTTTTATAGTAGCATAATCAACAAATTCAGAAACATTAAAATGATCCCCCAAAACATCAGGTTTCTTTTATTTAACTTCACTAATAAATCCTTCTTTTCTGCTAGAGAAGTCTTGCAAGTACAAAGACAAATAAATCAATAAAGGTGTGCTTCCCCCCTCCTACTCTCTCATTTTCTTTTTACAGATAGAGATACATAGATAATGTAGGTATACACACATATTTCATACATAAATACATATATAGAGACAAGAGACACACAAATATATTATTTTTCTCTGCTAACAAAATGCAGAACTTATTTTGGAAGTCTAGATATTTTAAAGTTAGGAAGCTGTCATATAGAAAATCTGCCTACAGCTGAGTACTGAAAGTTCACTCAAAACCTCAGTGTCTCTTAAAAAAAAAAAAAACATTCCAAACAGGGGAATCAGAATAAAAGTGAGAATACAGAACATGTTGTAAGGCCCCTATTAAGAAATGGAGAGAAAATGAGAAACAGGATCACAGAACAGAGAACCTGAAAGGCAGAGAAGTCCTGGTTAAATGTGTTGGAAAGTTGAGACTGTGCTCATCACCATTGAGTGGGAATCTGACTATTCTCACAGGGCTGCCCAGGCAAGCAAAACACCACATGTTAGCTGTGGTCTGCTGTTAGCTGTTATCTCTCACCCGGTATTCAAGATTCAGAGCCACATGTGTGCCTCCCTCCCCAGTATAAAAGGCTCCAATGCTAGTCCCAACTGTCTTCTACCATCTGACTGTCCCTGGAGTTCTGTTTTCACACGAGACCACATGCTCCCTCAATTTTAGATTATACATAATAATCATTTGTCTCGGTGCCTAATGATGTACTTGTCTAAAATTGTTGGTTACCATTGATGTGTTTGCCCTACAACTAAAAATGATACACTATTCCTGACATATCATATTATAGTAGACACTAGAACATTCTACTAAAGCTTAGTGAAGAGAATGAGCACTATCATGATTGGCGAGGATGACTACAAACCTGGCAATTAATTTAAGGCTGGTAGCATGGTCCTCATAATGGATAAACAGCATAATTTATGCAAGGCACTTAGAACTGCATCTGGTACACAAAATTATTATAGCTTTTTTCCACTGCTCAAAACGGTATTTCTCAAATAACCTTTTTATTCTCACAGTGTTTTGGATATACCTCTATTAGCTTTTTGTTCTGTAGTCATCTGTTTCTGTGCTGTCTCACCAGCTAGAAAGAAAGAATTATCACTATATTCTCAAGGTCTAGAACAGGGTAAGTACCATGGGAAAGGCCTCACAAATATCTGACAGTCAACTGACAGAATGAAGGTAGAGTCAACTTTTACAAGACTTCAGTACACTAAGTAGAGAGATGATAAGAGTGTTCAACACATTATTTGGAAAGCTGGATTCTGATTTCACCCATACCTGTGATTCCCTGTACTGTTTTAAACAACCCACATTCAAAAGGAGAATAGGCATACCTACATAGTTCAAAGAGGTGCTATGAGGATCACATTTCTTAGTAAATGCAAAAGTGAAGGCCAAAGATCTAGTGAATGGAAGAGTCACTTTCCCTTCCCACAGATTCAGTTTCTTCAGTTGAAAAACAGGCGGCTACACCAGCTGCAAATTTGAATCAATTTGGAATCCCTAGACCAGATGACACTGAAGTTTTCAGATGAATATTTTTAAAAATCACATCAAATGGAATATGCATTTGCTGGAAACAAAGTTATTTTTATTCTCACTCTCTCTCTCCACGCCCCCCCCCCCCCCAGCTTTCTCTATCTCCTTTTCCCAACTTATTTCATTTCTTCCAAAATTACCTCCTAATGAGACCCAGGGTCAATCACTGCAGATTTCTGGGGAGCAGGGAAGAGGTTACCCAGAACACTCATTGTCTCTTCATTGTATCTGCCCAACTAGGATGTAAGATCATTACCTCTGTCCCACCCCTGTGTGTCCTGACCCAGAAAGAGAGGGCCCCTGCCACAGGGCAGGGAGCCTTCATCAGGCCACAATCACCTTTGTCTCTGGTGAGCATGGGTTCTCGTCATAGACTTTTAGCCCATAACAGATCTGCATCCACTTGGGGGATGAGAAGAGAGAATCCTTCAGCAGTCACACAAGAACACGCACCTCTCTCCCATCAAGCCATCCCTAGAAGGACTTGTGAGTGGAAATCCTTCCACAGGCCAGGGAGGTGAGGAAACCCATCACTGCACACTACTAAGTACACACTACCAAGTGCAGCCACTGCCTCCCCTTCTCTGCACTTGCCCCCACCTCAAGGATCAGAAAGGCTCATTCACTCGGATACTTCCTGGATTGCTCAGCCCGGCCCCACTGGTGGTTACCTCTGCCATCTCCAGGTTGGCCCAGGCAGGGCCACCACTTCTGCCCCCCTCCCTATCTCTGTTGGGATTGCCTGATACTACCATTTCACACCAAATAGTATTGATTTGGGGGGCAAAGAAACGTATTTTCTGGTTCGTAAAATGCCTATTCTTACCCTTCTCTCTCCCTGGGGAACATCTGGGGACACAATTAGGTCTACAGATCTGTTTATTGGCTTTAAAGCTCCCCAAAATCAGTTCAGACACCACCCACACACACACACACACACACACACACACAAACACAAACACAAACACAATGGGGAGACTCTGCTGGTCACTGAGAACTCCTTTAAAAGTTTCCATTCCTTTAGTCACCCATCCTGAGACTCGTGTAAGATGATGTCCTGGCCACTGAACTAGGAGTCCAGTGGAAACCTCATGCCTTACTTATTTCTAATGGGTAATGGGTTTTCTTAGCATGTATGCCCAACAACCTTAGAGGAACCTGCCTAGTTCTCCAGCTCCATGATATGAGCTGAAGCCTGAGCTCCTTCCATGTGTACAACTCAGAATCATTGATCTTTTGGGTCAGGGGCAGGGAGAGGAGGGGTGCTGCCTCTCCATGTTCCTCTGTCACCCAGGACGGAAGGCTTAAGTGAAATAGGGTGAAAGAGCTCTATATTGCCTATGCCCTAGCTCTGTGGGTGGACATGAGACAATGCATTTTAAAATGCTTTATTACAAAAAGTATTCCTCTGGGTGTAGTGGGTCGTGTCCATAATCCCAGCACTTTGGGAGACCAAGGCATGTGGATCACTTGGCCAAAAGTTCAAGGTCAGCCTGGGCAACATAGCGAGATCTTGTCTCGACAAAAATATTTAAATAATAAACAGGTTGAAAAATTAGTTGGGCATAGTGGCACATACCTGTATTCCCAACTACTTAGGAGGCTGAGACGGGACAATCATTTGGGCAGGAGTTCAAGACTTCAGTGAGCTACAGTTTCACCACTGTACATCAGTCTGGATAACAAAGTGAGACCCATTCTCTTTTTTAAAAAAGTATTCAGAAAGCAAGAGAACAAACAACAAAACCAAAATATTTACCTCCCGGTGTCAGAGAAAGACTGCCTTCAAAATTATGTGAGTTTCCCCAAACCATCTTTTCGCCCATTTTCATGCCAGATTCCTGATCACCTTTACTCCTTTTTTTCTAGCTAGAAACTTGGATTTCCAACACCAGCAGTTCACTAGGGACAATTCCACCTCCTATGAAACAATTAATATATGCAAGGCACCGTGCTTAGTGTTTTAACACATTATTCATGATAGGCATTCCACCTTCTACAGTCTAAGTAGTAGCTGATCACTAGAAATGGAAGCTAAAACTCAGAATTGGGGGGGGGTTCTTCAGTCAGTCAATCTTCATATTAAAAAATTCAAAATCACCTTCTGGGATAGCTATCAATAAGCCTATGTTAATAGGGCAAGGACCATATTAGATGCTACATTAATGTTCACCAAGTAAACAAGGCAGCTCAATAGAAGACTGAGGTCCAGAGAGGATCCACAAAGGGCCTACTCTCACACACCAGCAAGCACAAAGTTGGACACAAGCCAGTTTCACGCAACCTCAGAATGCCTCTACGCTACACTCACTTGTAACAGCGGCCACTCTTGGCATTGATTTTAAAATAACGTTTTCTCTCTCCCACATGCATACATTGGAGTGACTGCTTCTTTTCACTAGAGCTGTCGATGAAACTGGGCCAGTCTCTCAGATGCTTCTCCTTTATCTGATGATGGTTCAGGAAGTCTGATCTCCTGGCAAGTCATTGTGGACATCACTGCTATATTTTTTTTCATTTGTCCTTTCTCCTGACTGAGGAATCCTCCCACCCCCCCCAAAAAAATTCTGGGTTTTAGCTTCCATTTCTAGTGACCACCTACTACGTAGACCGTAGAAAGTGGAATACGTATCATGAAAGTCAACCAATCGCTCTCTCACACCAGGTTCTGCCCCACCCCCGATCCCCTGCCCATGCTAAAGAAGAAAGTAAACTGCACTTAGAACAGGGAGGGAAGAATGGGCTCAGAGGATACAGGTCTCAGTTCCATCTCCATTGCTCCAAGTTGTCTTCTTGGCCTTAATTTTGCTCATCTGTTAACAAACAGGCCAGGTTTACTGATCTCAAGTTCTCTTTCGGCTCAACAATTCTATGAAAACATTGGCTTAACTATATATTCATAATCATCCATACAATTATAATGACCTTTGAAACTATTAAAGAAATAAAATTGTACTTTAGCAGATCTCTGATGTCAGTTCTGACATCAAAGTTCAGACTGCTAATTTAATCACCCTAAAACATGGTCTCCATTCAACAAATTCACTCTCTACTGCATGTGTCTTTTCCTCTGTTTTCTAAGATTTAAACCCTCTAATGATTCCAGAATTTCCATTATTCCACTTAAGTATACTCATCTCAGATTAAGTGGCACCATTAAATTCAACACTGTGACATTTAGAGTTGAAGACCTGCAGGGAAATGCATTACTTTTATAAGTGACATATACTGTGCATCTGTTCACTAATTCATTCTGAACACTCTTTCAACATACCTTCAAATCAGATTTTGGATCTTGGGTTCTGTAATAATTAAATCATTCTCTGGTTTGAAAGCTGGCTTGTCTATTTCAAAATCAATCAAGGGCAAACAAATCAGAGAGTCTATCAAAGATGAATAAAAGACAGTAAAGCTTACCTTTTAATGCATCACTGGCTTTTATACTTAATAAAAGATACTTTTCAGAAAAAAAAAAAAAAACTTGTTAAAAGTATTCTTGATTTGTAAGGATCCCAGTGAGAACACAAAGTTCCTTTCTCATGTGTTATAAATAAAACTCTCAAGGGAAATTTCTCCTTGTCAAAGTTCACTCTAATGGAAATGTCTTCAAAATATCAAAAGGACTTAAAGAGCAAAAGTCACTTCCCCAATAATTTTTTAAAAGATTTAACCTAAGCAGCAGAGTGTTTAAATAACCAGGAAATTCTCAAATTTCCCCTTTCCACTAATCTCATTACCATCTTTTAACTACCTGACTGTCTACTTCAGAATTTAAGGATTAGGAAGCATGTAAGCTTTCTCAGATAATATTCCAGAGCTTAAAAAAAAGAAAAACTTAGGAAATATACATATATATAAAATACACAAATGTATATGATATATAAAAATTGAGAAATATATATATTATATACAGATTTACGTGTAATATGTTCATATATATGTCTTCTCACTGAGATTTTTACAAATCGAGAATACTTTTAAAAAGTTTTTTCTGAAAACCATCTTTTATTAAGTATAAAAGCCAATGATGCATTAAAAGGTAGTCTTGGGGTCAGGCGCGGTGATTCAAGCTTTCAATCCCAGCACTTTGGGAGGCCAAGGTGAGGGGATCACCTGAGCCCACGGGTACGAGAACAGCCTGGGCAACCTGAGTAAGATCTCATCTCTACAATAAATCAAAAAATTAGCCGGGCATGGTAGCACACGTCTGTAGTCCTGGCCACTTGGAAGGCTGAGGCAGAAGGCTACCTGGGTCCTGCAGGTTTCCTGGGTCCAGCAGGTCAATGCTGGGGTGGCTGTGAGTGTGCTACTGCACTCCAGCCTGGGAAACAGACTGAGACTTCAACTAAAAAAAAAAGGTAGTCTTTACTGTCTCCTATTCATATTTTGTATATAGTAAAATATATTATATATATTAAAATATATATTATATACAATGTATATGTATAAAATATGTGTGTATATATATTATAGATGAGTCAGATCTCACTCTCCTGCCCAAGCTAGAGTGCAGTGGCATGACCACGGTTCACTGCAGCCTTGGCCTCCTAGGCTTAGGCAATTCTTCCATATCAGCCTCCCTATTAACTGGGACTACAGGTGTATGCCACCACACCTGGTTGATTTTTTGATTTTTTTTTTTTTTTGTAGAGACGAGATCTCACTATGTTACGTAGGTAGGTCTCAAACTCCTGGGTTCAAGCAATCTTCCTGCCTTGGCTTCCCAAAGTGTGGGTTTATAAGCATGAGTCTGCACTCAGTCTATGAGTTTTGCTTCTGGGTGTGCAAATGAGTGGGTGGGTGTATGTCCCTGGTTAAACAAATACATGTACCTTCCATTTGGAAGGTGTCTCTTCTATTCAGATCTCTATTGTAAGGTGTGAAAGGTGTGAGGCTGAAAGATTGCATAGACATATGATCCTGAGAAAACTATCATTATAACCTTTTACTCAGTGCTTCTGTAAACCAGAAAAAAATATTCTCATTCCTTGGATTTTCTGATTATTTTAATAGAAAAGAGAAATTTGTATCTGAAATGTCTTAGGTTCTTTTTCCTGCCTTCATCCTTGAGTTTTAAGATTCTATTTGTGCAGCAAATAGTGTTTGTTTGTCACGTGTTGTGCTATGAGGGTTACAAAGCACAGCAAGACACAGCTCCTGTTTCCAAGTAAGAGGGCTGTCATTTAATGATCCGAATGTGGAACCAGTAGACTATAGCCCATGAAGACCCATGCTGAAAGAGCAGAATTTCCTTCTATATTATATTTATGTAAAACATTTGATGTTTTAAAAATATGCTCTTATGTATGCTTTTACATATAAAATTAGCCAGATGTGTTAGCATGCACCTGTAGTTCCAGGTACTCAAAAGGCTGAGGCAGAAGGATCACTGGAGCCCAGGAGGTTGAGGATGCCACAAAGCATGACTCCAGCCTGCGTGACAAAGTGAGATGCCAACGAAAATAATAAGACTATTAAAAAAATGAAAATAAAAAACTCATTAAGATCATGCTCCATGCCAAAATAATCTCACATCCTTATCTTTGTTTCATCAAACTTTAAGCCCAAGATTTTTATGGATGTTGAAATTTTTCTTCTAAAAGAATTTTTCTATCAAGACTGTGCTTTAAATTTTGAACCACTTTAAAATCGTCATAAAATATTTATTTTAAAGGTTACATAATGCGTGAAAACGAAATGTAGTGGTATATGAAAAGACATTTATAATAAAAAGTGTTCCTTGGAAATAAGAAGTACCACATAAATGTAAGCTGATAAAACATTAGATATAAAAAACAGATCCCTTTTTTGTCCTTTATAAATGGTAATAAAGGGCCCTTCTCTATGGTCATACTGCTGTAATACTGAAAATATTTTTTCAGACTAAAATATAGAAGAGTTTTGTTGACTGGTGTGTGTGTCTGTGCTGCCTGTGTGTGTGTGCATGTGTGGGTAGTGTGATCTAAATTAAGCCATGGTTCAGAGTCAACTTTAGTTCTATTGATCAATAACAACACAAAACTCAAAGACATCCCTAGGGCAAAGGATCCAAAGGAGACTTTTTAACTGTCACAAGAAACTTATTACAAAGAGAAAGGGCATGAAGAACACACACACTCACACACGTGTACAATAGGTATGAGCAAGAGCCAATATTGCATGGACCAAGTGGATTAGTAACATTGGTTCAGAGATCCTATTCTCAGCATCAGTCAGACACTAAGCAAAGGGTACATAGAACTCTAGGCTGCAAAGACGTCAGATCATTCATGGTGTTCCGACTGGATTCTCTTTGAACATATGCCCTTTCAAGTGAAATTAATCAATCTCTTTATCACTCTCACTGCATCTGGAGCCATAATCATTACCCAACTGCTGAGAAAGAAATGAAACCACTAATCGCACAGGGAGTCAAGCTTACTTTAGAGCAGGATAGTTTTTATTAAGTTCTAATTTGAAAAGTGATTTTTCATGACTAGCCAAACAAGACATGCTATGAGCAGGACGCTACACTACCAATGCTGCCAGCCAAGTATCCACTGGCATGTAATCAACATGTTAACAACTATAGAAGTTACACTTTGTTTAAATTATTCAATGACTGAATCTTAAAATCAGCTTCCAATACTCAATGCTAGACACAAATATTCTGGATCACAATGTCAGAATCCATTTGATTCTCTGAACTTAACATAAATGCTGGTAAGTATAACACACATGAATGCCTGGTTATTTATAACTCTTCAAATTTTCCCACCAACAATTTTAGGAATCCCATTTACAACAATTGTAACATAAACCCATTGAAATGCAATGAACAAGATTCTCGTGTACTTGTAACTATATGAACTTTATGAAACCTCAAACCATTTGGGGGAGCTAAACCTAGCTGTGCTTCACTGGAAACTAAAGTACCTAACCGATTTATGTTAACTGAAATGCATTGTCCAATTGACTCACCTTATAAAATTGGACATGTGTTCCCAGAAGAAAATTTTCAGTGTGAAAGTACCATTTCAAAAACCACATTTAAGAATGCAGGCCAGGCGTGGTGGTTCAAGCCTGTAATCCCAGCACTTTGGGAGGCTGAGGCGAGAGCACTGCCTGAGCCTGCAGGTTCAAGACCAGCCTGGGCAACATGCTGAGACCTCACCTCTGTAATAAATCAAAAAATTAGCCAGGTGTGGCAGTGTGCGTCTATAGTTCTGGCTACTTGGAAGGCTGAGGCGGAAGGATCGCCAGAGCCTAGCAGGTCGATGCTGGGCGCTGGGGTGGCCAAGAGCATGCCACTGCACTCCAGCCTGGACAATGCAGTGAGGCTCCAACTCAACAAAAGAATGCAATAAGCATTCATCATGCATGTTATAGTTGAATGATAAATAGTAGTTACTTAAAACATATAATAATAGATAATACAAATAGATATTAAAACAAAAACAAGACATTTAACCCCTGGGGCTAGAATATTAGAGCACTAGACATAGGCTACAGGACTGGACTTTAAACATAGTTTTAAAGAAACAGAACAGCAATACCTCTTTCCTATTTGAACCAGGTACTCTCTACAATATAAGCTAAAAGACACTGACCAGCTATGCTATTTCGTAATACTCTATTCATTTAACAAAAGGTATTTTTCATAGTTCATTGGTACTGTAAAGGTATTTACTATATTGAATTTTTTGCTAGAAAAAAAGAGTCTTACCATGATCTAGAAGTGGCTTTCTGGGCATAAGAGGTAGCAATTGTCGTTAAAAGTATCATTTCCTCACAGTCACATCCCAAATACATTTTAAAACACTATGAGCTTCTATTAAGCAGAGAATACTGCAAGTAAGTTTTATGCCTACATTTAATACCCAGAATTTCCAGAAAATTCTATATCACCGAAATATCTACGTTAAATTAGAGTACTTTAATCACTGAATAATAAACTTAATTATCAATCATGGCAAGAAAGACTCATTTTTTAAAATTTTATTGTATTTCTTTATCCTAGAAGTCAAAATCTGAAAACAAATTTTTTTAAACTTCATTCACAATAAATAAAATACTTATGAATAAATTTAACAAAAGTACAAGGCTTGTACACTGAAAATTACAAAACATTGCTGGGAGAAATGAAGAAAATGGAGAAACATTCTATGTTCATGATTAGAAGATTCAATACTATTAAGAGAGCAATTCTACATTGATCTATAGGTTCAATAAAATCCTATCAAAATTTCAGTAGACTTTTTAACAGAAATTATTAGTGATCTTAAAATGGAAATGAATAGAACAACAAAAACAATTTTGAAAAAAGGAGCAAAGTCAGAAGACATTTATATTCCAATTTCAAACATTATAAAGCTACAGTTAACAAGACAGTACTAACATAAGAATGCATATGTGTATACACACACACACACACACACACACACACACACACACACACATGAAGCAGAACAGGCAGTCTGGAAAGATACTCATATTTATGGTCAACTGGTTTTTAACAAAATGCCATAGCAATTTAATGAGGAATTTCCAAAGTTTTTATAGCAAATTATGTGGATACAATTGGATGTCCACATGCAAAAAATTGAACTTAATCTTTACTCATACCATTCAAAAAAATTAATTCAAAATGGATCACAGATCTAAATGTAAGAGTTAAACTATAAAAATTTTAGAAGAAAGCATAGGAGAAAATCTTTAAGATCCTGAATAAGGCAAAGATTTCTTAGATATGGGACCAAAAGTATAATCCATACATTTTTAAAAATTGGCAAATTGTACTTCATTCATCAGAATACAAAACTTTTGCACTTCAAAAGACACTCCTGAAAACAAAAAAGGCAAATCACATACTGGTAGATCATATTTGCAAAAGTTGCATCCGATAAAGGATTTGCATCCAGAGTATACAAAGAACTCTTGAAACTCATCAATAAGAAAATAATGCAATTTTAAAATGCAAAAAGATTTGCATAAACACTTCATCAAAGAAAATATACAAGTGGTCAATAAATATTTTCAAAGATATATTATTAGTCAGTAGTGAAATGATAATTAAAACTATAATGAGAAACTAGTTCACTCCTACCAAAATAACCACAACCAAAAAGGCAATAACAAATGTTAGCAAAAATATGAAGAAACAAGGGACCCTGGCATATTGCTGGTGGAAAAATAGTTTCACAGTTCTTAAAAGTTAAGCATGTATTTGCCATACAACCTAGCAATTCCACTCACAAGAGAAATTAAAATATACGTCTACACCGAAATTTGCACACTGTGCTCATAATAGCATAATGTTCATCAATTTGTAAATGGGTTTTTTAAAAATATGCTACGTCCATACAATGGAATACTGTTCAGCAATACAAAGGAATTAAATACTGATATATGCTATAATGTAGATCAGCCTCAAAAACACTATGTGAACTGAAAGAAGCTAGTCACAGAAGACCAGTACAGTATCATTCTATTTATATGAAATATCCAGAAAAGGCAATCCATAGAGACACAACGTAGATTAGTGGTTGCCTGGGCTGGAGGTGGGGTAATTTTAAGTGGGTATGCAGGATTTTATTGGGGTGATAAAATGATCCAAGAATTAGATCATGATAATGTTTGCACAACTTGGCAAGTATGCTAAAAACAATTAAATTCCATATTTTAAATGGGTGTATTTTGTGTTATATAAATTATACTTTAATAAAGTCATTTTTTAAAAAGCCAGTCTTTCAGGCTAACAATTACTTTTTGTACTATAACATCATAGAATGCTGTAAAAGAGAAGTCTCCACTTAGTATAAAACATTTGTTCATCTGGATCATCAACCACCCAGAATGGAAACCAACTGACATGAATTCTAAGGAAATATACAAGGTGGCAAATTTTTTTGGTTCATGAGATTCTCTATGGAGAATGTCTATGGAGAATGTCAGCATCATAAGCAGTTCTAAGTTCAAAGTTTCAAAAGAAGAAAACCTAAGACCTCTTCATGAAGAAAATTCAGGTACTAAAAGGACTCTGGCAGATTTTAGTTCTATCACATGTCTAAGCTATTCAATCTCAGTTTACTCAATCGTAAGATAAATTGGGATCCTTGTCCTGCCTAGAAACCCCAAAGCTATTGAGAGGCCAATGTATGATAAATAAAAGAGAAGGTACTATATATAATAATTTTTAAACTTATTACCAGATATAGAGGTGCCACTTACACAGCACCTTTTCCTCAATTTAAGTTTGAAAAATGGAAGAAGTCAATCCTGTGGATGCGTGTAAGCTCAAACCAGGTTCGGTCAAACACATCACACATTGGGAGCTCTAAGAAACTTTGAGACTACATTCTCCCTGGTAATTGCTTTGGATAAAATCCCACAGCTCTTGCTTTGAAAACAATAAAATCGAGTTTTATGAATAGAAATGTCAGGGGAAAATATGGGAGGTCTAATACTTAAAATAGCTAAAGTACATTAGGAATGCCATTGGAAATATGCAGTAAAATTTAAAAAATAATTATTCATTTTTAGAAAATAAACTTTAAAGTGCAGAAAAAGAATGTCTAATGGCCTCTTTAGAAAAATAATATTTACTATTAACTGCATGTGTATAAATCCAAACTATATTATGTTCTACATATCGGAAGGTGGAGGGACAGAGAATAAGTCTCTGCAAGCAACCATCATTTTCCAGTAATAAAAAGTGGCATTAGTCAAATGCTTCACATGACTTTGAATGCATGATGTTTACTTTGAGTCTAGAAAATTTAGTTTGAGTATACAAACTTAAGCATAGTATATCAACTAGGTTTTACATAGTTTTTCTCATGTATTCTCATTTTACTGATGATAAGGTAGGGAAATAAAGTTCAGGAACTTGCTCAAAGTCATACACAGCTTAGCTTAGAATCCAGACAATCTGATTTCAGTGTCCATGCTCTGAACCACTCCAGCACCCTGCCCTGTATGTAGTGTCAGCTCCTGTCTTATTTACAGGAATCAGTGTTTGAGATGGCACAAAGTTCTGTCCAAATATAGCTAAGTAATTAAGCCTCAAAGCAGTTTCCTAAAAAATATTTAAAATGTAACACTCCTTTTGTTTTCTTTCTTTCTTTCCTGCCTTCCTTCCTCCCTTTCTTTTTTTGAGTCAAAGTCTCTCTGTCACCCAGGCTGGAGTACAGTGGCACGCTCACGGCCACCACAGCCTTGACCTACTGGGCTCAGTTGATCCTTCTGCCTCAGTTTTCCTAGTAGCTGGAACTAAAGGCATGTGCAACCATGCCCGGCTAATTTTTTGATTTATTGTAGAGACGAGGTCTCACGAAACTTGCTCAGGCTGATCTCGAACCCGTGGGCTCAGGCAATCTTCTTGCCTCCACCTCCCAAAGTGCTAGGATTACAGGCATGAGCCACCACATCTGGCTTCCTTTTCAACGTATTATGTATACTTATCCATAGAAATCTTCAAGAAGCTGTATTCAATTGAAAAAGTATTAACCATAAGGGAAAACTTACCCAAAAAACCCCCTAGCATATTATTCATATCATTTATTGTGTTACTTTTGCAGTGAGGTATATTCATGAATGAAATCCACTATTAAATGATAAAACTACTTATTTCCACAATAGTTTTTTATTTTACTCTTTTGGGGGGAAAATGACCAATGTAAAGGCATAATAATATTACAGATTCTCTACATGATACAGAGTAGTTACTTGGTTCCCTTAGTAACTACAAAGAGAAAAGAAACACAAAGTTAATTCATATTTATACTTTTGCTGAGAAAATAAACATTAAAAGTATATATTATTAAAAGAAAGTAGTAAATATGAGTGGTGTTAAATATATACTTCTTTAGAATTATTTCTCTGAGTCTCAGATATCATCTGTGACACTAATGTCTATGGCACAGATGCCATCAGTGGCTGTAAAGTTTTAGAAACTTTAATGAAATATCAAAATAACTGCATGAATACAGTAAATTCATAAAGAACTCACAAGAAGGTGGGTTTTTAAAAAAATTTCATTGCAATCAAGATTGAGTGTGCTCTATAACACCTAAGGTCATAACCATAAAGATGTTCACAAGGTATGCTTTAAAGGTTACTTTAGGAATTCCTAATACTGCCATTTAGTCTTGAATTCATATCTCAGTCTCACTTTGATATGTCTAACTTGTTTTGAACTTTGACCATTGTATTTCTTTGCATATAAACCTATATTTTCTAGTTAATTATATTTCAAACTCAAGTTAAATATCAAAATTCTGCCATGAAAGAAAAAAATTCAGGAAAATGTTTCCAGACACCATAAAGAAATTTCTCCACTGATAATCTGACCAGCAGGTAGAAATCTTTCTCATATCAATTTCCAATCCAAGAGCCCAGTTCAACCCCAGATCATCTGGAGCCAATGAACTTTAAAATTAGGTTTTTTAAAAGTTTTAACCTGGACAAAGTTTGGTGGTCAGTTAATTTTATTACAGACAGATATTGCAGCACATGCTCAAAGAGAGTAAGTGGGACAATCACCAAAAACATGAATCTAGTTCAATAGGCTTTTCTATTCCAGAATAAACAGTCTGTGGTAAAAGTAATAAAAAGTAAACAAGATTTCCATTAATGTGGAGGTCATTTCATCAAGAGGAGACACAATGGAACATTATGCAGCCATAAAAAAGAACAAAATCATGAATTTTGCAGCAACCTGGATGGAATTAGAGTTTATAATACTGGGTGATCTCTCACAGAAACAAAGATCTGAGTATCACATGTTCTCACTCATAAGTGGACCTTGAACAACTACCGTAATACTATAAGAAAAGGATTGACAGTGGTGGGAAACTATGGGGGGGGCAGGGAGGGGAAGGGAGGTGGGATTAACGGTGGTCAATATCTGTCTGGGGAGGGGAGTCATACCTCATCAACAAGGGTACCTGCACAATGCATATTTGGATACCTAATGCTTAACTATACCCCACAATTTTAAAATAAAAAATATTTATTAAAAAAATGTGGGGGACATGACATATTTTTTTCCACTTCCTCACAATATTCTACTGGAATGACAGTAAAGGCTCAATAAAGACAAATAAACTCAAAAAAGACAAAAGAAGAGACAGGTCGAGAAGAAATAGAAGCAAAGTTTTCAACAGGAAGAACAGATAAAGAAGCTCTAAGTCACTTGGTACTATAAAGGAAACTGAAGATTTGGTGCCTACAGTACGGTAACAACAACAAAAAGCCAATTTTTCCTTGCAGAACTCAAGACGACATTCTTTTTTTTTTTTCTTTTTTTTTTGAGTCGGAGTCTCACTCTGTCGCCCAGACTGGAGTGCA
>NW_007245976.1:54210-130577 GCF_000164805.1 Carlito syrichta
CTGCACTCCAGTCTGGGCGACAGAGTGAGACTCCAACTCAAAAAAAAAAAAAAGAAGAAGAAGAGAGGAACTAGGTGAAACATCAAGGACACAATGTTGAGCCACCTTCCACCAAGACCCCTTCTTTTGCCCTTGTTTGGGTAGTCCAGCGTAGGCAGTAGAGAAAGCGTTCTTATTTCAGCTGACACTAAATAGATCCGGTAAGAAATTATGTATTCATCATGACTAAATCTAATTTCCCTTCTTACATGGCTGCCCAAGTACAGGCTACATCTGCCACTTTTCCTTGTGGCTAGGAGTGCCCAGGTGATCTTCTCACCAATGGAATGTAAGCAGAAGTGACAGATCACGACTGCTTTAAAGCACATCTGCAAGTTCTTTGTCACTCCTCCCATCAAAAGATGGAATCTAAGCTCCCTCCTTAAAGACTTACTTGTAACCAACAGAATACATCAGAAGTGACCATGCCTGACTCCCAGGCTAGGTTAGAACAATCCATGCAATTCCTGCCTGCTTCGCTGTGGAAGTTTGCTCTGAGAGGCTTTAGCTACCATATGTAAGGATCCAGACTACCTTGAGATCTCCATTTGGAGAGACCATGTGGGGAGACCACACGGAGAGAAAAAGATACTTAGAGAAGAGTCCCAGCTTTTGCAACCCCAGCTGTTTGAGTCTTCCCAGTCTAGATGACAGATATGTGAACGAAGAATCCCTCCAGATGACCCCAGCCCCTGCACAGTCTGTTTGTAATGGCACAAGAGAACCCAAGTGAGTTCACGTAGCTGGGCTCAGTGGCCACCTGGTGTGTGAACAAAATGAATGATTGTTATTGTTTTAAGCTACTATGGGGTGAGCTGTTACATAGCAATAGAGAATTGGAACACAAATGGAATTTCTGTATCACTTGTTTGAAATCCCTGTTCTAGACTTCAACACTGATTGCTCTTTTCATCAACTAGAACATGAAAATGCCTGTGACCCTGCATGGAAAAGCAGAGAATAATAAAAATCTTTTTCTTTTTCCAAATTTGAAAAAAAAAAAAAAAACTGGCTAAATAGATACATGGAGCAGAGCTGTCAGTGAATCTGAACGAACTTATTAGCCTTAGAGACACCATCTTGAATGATCTTTGCCACTTAGCTACTCCTAGATGGAAAATTACCAACTAGACCAAAGCTACAAATCAGGTCTATACGCCTGTCCTTGCCCACTTTTTAATAGGGTTGTTTGTTTTTTCCTTTCAGCACATTTGAGTTCCTTGTAGATCCTGGATGTTAGGCTTTATCAGATTTACAGTTGGCAAATATTTTTTTCCCATTCTGTGGACTGTCTTTCTGCTCTCTTGATGGTTTGTTTTGCTTCACAGAAGCTTTTCAGTTTGATGAGGTCCCATTTGTCTACCTTATCTTTTATGGCATTCACTTTTGGAGACTGATCAAGAATTGGTTGCCTCTTCCAAAGTGCATGAGTGTGTTTCCTACATTTTCTTCTAGAATTCTTATAGCTTGAGGTTTTATGTTTAGGTCTTTGATCCATTTAGAGTTGATTTTTGTGTATGGTGATAGGGAGGGGTCCTGTTTCAATCTTCTGCACTGACCAGCCAGTTCTCCCAGCACCATTTACTGAATAGGTTCCCCTCAACACAGTGGTTGTTGGTGGAGGCTTTGTTGAAAATGAGTTGATTGAGAAATTGAGGTTTTGCTTCTAGAATCTCTATCCTGTTTCATTGGTCTATATACCTGCCCTTGTACCAATACCAGGTTGTTTTGATTATTGTAGCTTTATAATAGAGTTCGAAGTCAGTCTCACTAATCGTCAAAGAAATGCAAATTAAAACCACACTGAGATACCACCTAACTCCAGTCAGGATGGTCATCATCAATAACTCAAAAAGTCAGAGAGAATGCAGGGAAGAGGAAATGCTTCTACGCTGTTGGGGGAAGTGCAAACTAGTACAACCTCTGTGGAAAACAGTGTGGCAATTTCTAAAAGACCTAAAAATTGACCTTCCATATGACCCAGAAATTCCTCGTTTTGTGAATATACCCAGAGGGACTCAAATCATTCTATGGAAAAGATACCTACCTGTACATGCATGTCTAATGCAGCATTATTCACAATAGTAAAAACATGAAATTAACTGTGCTGCCCATTGAAAGTAGACTGGATAAAGAAAATGTGGTACATATACATGATGAAATAGCACACAGCCATAAATAAAAACAAAATTATGGACTCCACAACTTGGATGGATTTAGAGTCTATAATACTCAATGTCCTATCACAGAAACAAAGACCTGAGTACCACATGTACTCACTCATTAGCAGACCCTGAACATTTATCATAATACTAAAAGAAAGGGGTTGGCAGTAGTAGGGATTGCCAAGGGAGTAGGAGGCACATAATATCAATAAGGGTACCCAAACTTTACCTGTATGATGATCATTTATGTACTTAACCTGAATAGTATCCCGACTCTTTAAAATAAAAATAATTTTAAAATTTTAAAAAGAAAATATTAGCTTCTATTTTTTCAAGCTACTGTATTTGGCAGTATATTTGTTAGAGTCACTTAGCCTCTGCCTTAAATAACACAGCACCAGAGAACAAATCTTAAAGCATAAGTGAATATAGATTTTAGGGCAACCAATCCTCCAATAAAAAAGTCACCTCACCAACTAAAAAAAGCTTGACAGTGAAGACTAACAGCTGAGTCTAGTACACAGAATGCCCAGTCAGTTACTAATGCATCATTTTTAATAATGTGAGACACTAGATAGCCAAAAAGTAGACATTAAAAGAAGGCTCCCCATATCAGAGTCCATGATCGAATAAATAAATGAAGAAAACAGGGAAAAGTGACTTAGAGGAAGCATAAATGACACAGTGAATGAAAGGGAGAAATTAAACTAGCTTTAATATACCCTAAATAAAAAGAACTACATTATGAATTAAGACATAATGTTTTAAAAAATCACAGAACAAGTAAAACATCTTAGAAGTTAAAAATGGGATAGTAGAAATTAAAAATATTCAAAAGAGTGGCTGAAAGATGAAGCAGAAAATAGTGAGAAACTAGAATCAAAATACCAGCAAAAGAAAAACAGACAATATATCCAAAACTTAAAAGAACATTTAGAGAAATCAAACATCTTTCTATGGAGTTTCAGAAGCAACAGAAACACAGAGGACGGAAAGTCACGTAAAACATAAATCTCAGAACTTATGACATGAGTACACCGACTGAAATAATGTCCAGCACAATCAAGGAAAAAAGATCCAGCTAAAAGCATATAATCATTAAATTTCATAATGTCATGGATAAAAAGAAGATTCTGGAAAGAAGCAAACAGGTGAACAATGTGAAAAAGATAGATCAGAGTGACATCAAACTTCTCAGTAACAACACTGGGGGCTATAATACAATGGAGCAAGACTTAAAATTCTGAAGAAAAAATGCTTTTTAACCTTGAACTTCCCACTCAAGCTATCAATCAAGTATATGACAGGCACAAAGACCCTTTCAGACATGAAAGGATTTGAAAAATTACTTCCAACATACCCGACTGTAGCAGTACTAGAAGGTAAGTTTAGCAGTTCCGGAAAATATAACAATAAAAGCAAAGAAGAACAACTTAAAACAGAGAGCAAAGGATCCAAGATGAGAGACAACAAAGCAGTCCAGACTGGACCAGTGGGACAGGGCTGTGGAAAAATCTCCCAATGAGAAAATATAATACAGGCTTGAGTGTTTCAAAAATTAATGATAGGCATGTGACATATCAGATGAGGCATTTAAGGAAAAGCACAGTAGGCTCAAAGAAGACCACACTAAAGAATAAAATGACGCAATTTTTCATTTCTATATAAAATGAAAAGCTGAGGCCAGGCACGATGGCTCACATCTGAAATCTCAGCACTTTGAGGGGCCAAGGAGGAAGGATCATTTGAGATCAGCGTGAACAATACAGTGAAACCTCATTTCTACAATTTTTTCAAAAACTTAGCAGGTTAGCTGGGCATGGTGGTGCATACTCAGGAGACAGAGACAGGAGGATTACTTGAGCCCAGGATGTCAAGGCTGCAGTGAGGCCAGGATCACACTCTTGCACTTGCACTTCAGCATGGGCAACAAAGTGAGATCCTGTCTCAAAAAGAAAAAAAAACAGCTGAACAAGAAAGGCTGCTGGTGCACAGTACACTACTTGGCTCAACAGAAAACAAGACAGAATACAATCTGCTCATTTATTTAAATATTTTAATTGAACCACATTGAAATATTTCATTAAGGAGGAGAAGGATGGATAGAGGAGAGATAAGCCCTCAACGGAAAACCAATAGGAAGTATCTCATAATTACAAATCAAGAAATATCAATAATGAGCATATTACTTAGAAATATGAATGTGAATACAAGAATAAATAGTTAAAAGAAGTTTGAAACTGGCTGTCTCTGTGGAATCAAACTGGAAGGTGAGATACAACTATAATATTGCATCATAAGAATTGAAGTAATATTTAAACTTGTAACCATGTGAACCTATTGTTTTTTAAAACACGAGTTCAACATCTTTTCCAGGGAGTATCAGAAATGGTACCAGAACCAAGTAACATGGAAATATAGATCCTTTATTTTCAGATTTAGTGTTTGGTTTTCAGTCATTTTCTATTCTTTCCTTTATATATATATTAAACTTTAGAATAACATGAATCATACTTTCTCTTTCATCTCTTCTAAGCACGTACATTCATATACACACATATGCACAAGACAGTGCCCTCGTTTTATTTAATATGCTAGGCATATTTTACGCAGCAGTTATTTATGTTCTAGTAACTTGGAATATATTGGTGAATGAAACTAACAAAATCCACTGTCATCATGGAGCCTACATTTTAGTATATTTAGAAAAAAAAACCAGCAGAGTAATTTATATTATGTCACTTAGGTAGTACAGATTTTTTCTGACCCATTGGGAGTATTGCAAAATTAGTGCTTGTGGTCTCTTAAAAAAATTATTGGAATTTTTAGTGGCTAGCCCCATGCCATATATGTCTATGCTTTTTGATATCACAGATGTAACACTATTGAGAGTATATTGCACATATGCCTCTTAGATAAATTATTCATAGCCTTTCATAAAACGGTTTCAATATAATCAAATTCCCAGAAGAAATATTTCATGGACTTCCAACACATATTTTTAAAAACAAGTCTCTCCTAAGAATATTTTATTTTCTCTAAGTTTCCTAAACTTTAATATATATGTGTGTGTGTATAATATGTATATGTAATTTTTCCTTAAAGTTCTTTCAACACTGAAAACATTGTCATTTAAGCTATAATTAAATATTAACATATGTAAGATACTTTATTCTTTATGCAATGTAATTTTCATAATCTTTTTTCCCCCAAAAGATTAATTCCGATTTATCTACTTAGTTCTTAGAACACAGGTCATAATTCTCACCTTTTTTATCCATTGAGCAGGAGCTTCTGAAATTAAAACTTGCCAAGAGTCTGTCATATAGAAAGTTTTAGACCTAAAAAGTCAAATTATTTATAACCATTTATTAATAAAGTGCATATAGCTGTCAATTAATCTTCCCTTTTTGTGTGACTAAAGAAGAAAAGTATATAAAAGTTGTTGATATAAAGCATAAATATTTTAAGCATGAAAGTATTTTAATAATAATGATAGAAATAGTATCTAACAATTATTGAATAGTTGCTACATATTAGATATTTCAATATATTGTTTTAATTCTCAAATAGTCCTGTGAAGTATTTACTATTATCTTCATTTTCAGATGGATAAATAAGACTAAGAGAGGTTTAATAACTTTCTCCCCTCAGGCATTCAAGATCTGAACATGGGTCTATCTGTGTCCAAAATTTTAGCTCTTTCTTCTTTCTACTCTAGAATAATCTCTTAGGATGACTTAAGGCTATTAAAAAAGCTGTCACAAAGAAACAAATATGAAGAGTTTTTTGTTTTTTTCTTCCAGACCTTATTATACAAAATAAAATTTGTTTTCCAGTGTTGTTACAACTTGCAAAATGTAATTTGGGTGATAAAAATGTTCTGGAACTAGAGAGTAGAGATAGTTCTATCACACTGTGGCATACTAAATGTCACTGAATTGTATACTTTAAAAGGGTTGAGATGGTAAAGTTTATGTTATGGGTATTTTACCACAACAATTTAGTTAAATGTATTTTGGTTCCCAAAAGGAAGTACATTAGAATTTTATCCTCTACCTATTCAGGATCACATGTCCACCTCTTCATTTCTAAGGCTACATATTCAAATTCTACCTCTTTAGTAGTAGCTCTCAAATATGTATCTCTAGCAGAAACCTCTCTCCTGAATTCAGACCCCATATATCCAACTTCCTGGTCAACACCTCTACAGGAATTTCTAACAAAATAAAAAATTAACAATGCCCAATACCAAGCTCCTGATATTCCCTACACACCTGCCCATTTGCAGTCAGCCATTTTAAGTGATGGTAACCTCACTTTTCCAGTTGCTCAGGGAAAAGTAAGTATCACCTTGTATCTCTTTCCCTCTCACCCTACATCAGTAAATCCTGATGGCTTTACCTTAAATCAGGTTTTCTTGACCTGGGTGCTACTGACATTTTGGGACCTGAAGATGCTTTGTTTGTTGTAGTGGGCTGTCCTGTGCCTCGTAGGATACTCAGCAGCTGCCCTAGCTTCTACCTAACAGATGACAGTCAGTAGCAGTTCCCCAGTTGAGACAACCAGAAATGTCTCCAGACATTGCCAAATGTCACTTTGGGGGCAAAAATCACCTGTGGTCGACAAGCATGGCCTCAAATATATCCAAAATTCAACCCTCTCTCCAACTTCACTGCCATGACCTTGGTTTAAACTATTATCATCACTTTTCTCTTTGTTTCTGCAGTAGCCTCTTAACTCTTCTGCCTGCACTGTTCTTCTCAACTGGTCACCCACGATGATCCTATTCAAATCTTATTGAAAAGAGAGTCAGATCACGTCACCACTCTCTCAAAACCCTTCGCTTTCTTTCTCACATGGAGTAAAAGTCCAAATCTTACTTTGACCTATGAGGACACACCTGATTTGGGACCGTTACCTTTCTGATCTGAGCTCCTGGTACCTTCCCTATGTCCACTCTGCTGCAGCACTCTGGCTGCCCCACTAGTCCTCAAACATGCCCCACATGCTACTGCCTTACCCCTTCTTGTTTCCACTATCAATATCAACGCTCTCCACCTCAATATCCCCAGGGATGGCTCTATCACTTCCTTCAGGACTTTACTCAAATTCACTTCCTCAGTGAGACATTTCATGGACAACCTCTTTAAGTGTTGAATCTTCTCCCTACCATAGCTTTATCTCATCCTGGCTTTATCTTTACTTCTTAGTACTTAATACCATCTAACATACACTCTATCTAACTTTTGAACACATATATTACCCTCTTTATGAGGACTGAGAATTTGTCTGTTTTATTCTCAATTTAGGTCATGTGTTTCTAACAATGCCTGCACATAGTAAGAACTCAGTAAGTATTATCAGAATGAACGAACCTCTTAGAACTCAAACTGAGGGATTGTCTAGTTTACTGTGGTGTCAGAGACTATGATCTCTTCATCTCTACAAAGCAGGGAAGCATGAATAGTAATATATTTAAACTTAAAACAACAAGCAGCATCATTCCTTATCTAATACCCTTGCTGACATGATCCTTCTTTCTTGACAAAGATAACAGATTGCCTGACACCAAATATAGATCAGAGAATCTTAGCCCAATGATGACAGGCATTCAACAGCTTCGCCAGATCAATGACTCCACAACCTACATCTCACTAGACTCTCCCTCAGTACAGAAATCCTTAGGAACATAATATATTTACTTATTAGTCATCAATCCATTGTTTTTCTAAAGCCAGAACTCACTTAGAAGTGCCACTAATTTGGATGAGGTTGACTAACATCTAACATACTGATTCAGGGGAGAAAACAATAGAGACCCCCAAAAGAACTTAAGTGGTTGACTCTACAGTCTAAACCCAGAGAATAGTTTCTAGGTTTCTAAAATAAAGTATAGTTATCTGGGTCTCCATGGAAATATGCTCAAATTCCAGATTATATTCGACCTGAGTTCTCGGATTTGATAATATACTCTAAAAATACAGCTAATTTCAACTGCAATTCATTTTTTAAAAAATCAAAACAAAATATAATAAACTCATCCATAACTAGATAAACAGATTCTAAGGTGTTGATGCTGTCTTTGAAGGTGATGACCTAGAATTGTTTCAAAGAATATGTCTCCTCAAATCGATTTATTGCTTACCTTTAAATTAAAGCTACATTCATGTCAGCATTATTTATAACAGCAAAAAAAACCTATAAACCACTGAAATGTCAAGCAAAGGGGGAAGAAAAGCTAAAGCAACAGTAGACTAGTTAAGTGAATTATTGACTAAAAGTACTAAAGAGTACTATGCATTTATTAAAATATGAGGTTGGCCTATGAGCACTAATATGTAATATTCATAAAGACATTATTATATCATAAAACCTGCAAAAAAAAGTAGAGTAAGATTCTGCTTATATGAAGCATGTTTGTATACATGCATGCATATATAAATAAATTAACTATTTTCAGATCTACCAATCTCCACCCAGGTCCCTACTCAGAAGGTTAGCCTGCATGGATACAACAATGGGATCCTTTGCCTTGTGGCTTCTGGTTGGCTTCATCCAATGGGAGGCCTGACAGATCTGAGAGCAGAAGAGAGAGGTGGAAGCCCTGATTCTCCTGGATTCCTTGCTTTCCACTGAAGTTTGACTATAACCCTCTCAAGGACATTGCATCTGCCCAACATTCTCTCCATAAAGTTTTCTCTCCAGATTCCAGAATCCATCCTTCCTCCTGGCCCCTGCAGGTCCAGAAGTTGTAAAAATAGTCCTAACTGATATAGTCCAGGGGCCTTCCACAGTCCCTTGCTTCTGACCTTAAACTTGCTCACACTCGCCTACTTTTGTAAATAGTGCTTTTATTAAACTCTTCTCAATTACCTACTTTGCATGTGCTGGTTTTTCTTGGCAAAATCTAATTAATAACTATAATTATATGTATATGTGTGTATATATTGTGTGTGATTTATATACATACACAGATATGTATAAAGATGTACTTACATGCACAAGGAAAATTTCTGAATGATACATAAGACATTAAAAAGTGGTGTATACATGAACGTCTACTTTGAAGTTTGTATCACTTATATTTTTCTACTTTTAAAATGTCACTCATATACAAGTAATTTATTTTAAAAGCAAAACCAAATGGGAAAAAATATATTATTACCATTTCAATGGCACTGTAAGAAAGGAAAGAAGCAATGAACACCAGGAAGAATGAGAACAATGACTTAAATGTTCATTTTTTAAAATGTCACATGTATGATGAGAGGGATCCTCACTTCTGAAAGTTAACTTTGACAGTTATCAAATAATTAAACCACTGTAGAGTTGGGTCTTACCATCATATACCAAGGACCTACTTTAAAAAAAATACTTATTTTACAAATTGTTTCCAAATAAACCCATTTTCTTAACATAACTCATTTTTGTTTCAAATTTGCTCCTTTCCATTTTAATTGCATTTTTTGAAACTTTAGACAGTAGTCACAAAAATGTGCTTATTTTGATTTGATAAAATGTTTGTCTTTTGTGAGTAAAACAAAATAACCTCATTCATGGAAATGAAATATTGACTTTTAGGACTATTTTAACAGCTTCCTAAATTTACTGTGAGGGCAAAAAAAAATGCAAATCCCCAATGAAGTATCAGAGCTCACAATTAAATTAATTTATAGGGGTTTTAGTCAATTAAATTTTCCCAGACTGTATCTCTAATGGTGTTTTTTTTTTTTTTACTTAATATACTCTAAAGCATAATTCACTTTCATTTTTGCGGTCATTTAAATATTATAAATATCATTTTTCTCCATATTTTCATAGTGACACAATACGTTTACAGTCTATTTAATTTACAGATGATGAGACTCAAATGAAAACTCTTTGAGGCCCATAGATCTTCTACAACATCACATTTTCCAATTCCAAGATATTAAGTATATACGTTATCTGCATTTGCGAGAATGGACTCTTGAAATAGTAATAAATATTTTAAATGGTCTGATTGTGAAGCTTTAAGAAAATTAAAATCCAGAGCAAGGAAAAGCATCAGTGATACAAAGAATCAAGATGTTTGGGGTTTATAATCTAAGTTCATAAATTACCAGGCTTTGAAATTAAATGTAACTGATTTCTTCCACAGTCAAATTAAGGAAATATTCAAAGAAGAACATAGATTATTATATGTAAGCCTCCAAATCTCAACACAAATTATTCACGTACATAAAGGATCATACATAAGGCAACTGAGGATCTCAAAACACATTACTGTTACTTTATAAATTTATAGTCACAACTAATGAACAAAGTTGTTAGGACAATTTTTCATGCTCTCAAATCTAGATATACAAGATCTATGCTGGAAAGTATTTAATAATAAATAGCTAACTAGCTTCAACCCTAAATGAAACAGACATACAGAACTGGGCCAAAGCATTCTCAGCTGAGAATATCAGCTAAATTCAGATGTCATTTTTGCTACAAATGTGCAGCACAGTGGTGAAATATTTGACAAAGGAGAAGTAGATGTAACTATGGAAATCATAACTTTAATTGACAAAAACATGAAAATTCAGAAAGATAACAAGCATCCTGGATGGAGGAGACAATTATGCCCAAGTAAAAATCAAATGTAAGCTGCATAATAAAAGAGAAGCCTATTTTTCCTCTCTGGATATTTTCCACTACTTTACAAATAAGAAGAAGGATGGAAAGAATACACCTTTCACTAATGAAAGTGGGACAAAGGAACAGCCAGGACATTCCTACCTGGTTTCCACATGAACTGATTATCCTTTTTGCCTTCCAAATGAGCTGCATGGGTCAGCAAGAGAGAAAGCAATAGAAAGAGCTTCCTCATGCTCCTCCGTACCCAGCAAGTGACAGTCAGATTATTCTTTGGAAACATTCTTCAGATTTTTCAGCCTCTTGACTTGCCTATTCCTAAGAGAAAAAAAAGAAATCAGGTAAGTTTCTTCAGCACCGAAATAATAAAACTTCATATTAACTGCTGGAATCCTTATTATGATGGCATTACAAAGTTTCTAGTACCATGAAGATAGTACATATAATATTAACATTTGAAGGCCAGCAATTAATTAGCTAGGTTTTCAATCCTTACCCATTGAAGGCATCATCAAGTCTACGATCCCCACTGTCCCCCAGTCTTTTATTCTTAAAAGCAGGGTTGGTAGATACCTGGCGTCGTCCTTTCCTTCCAGTCAGCCAAATTCCTGGAGGAGCTCACGATTTGGGAAAAGAGATATGCATACACAAGGTCCAAAACAGGGCAAGGAATGTTCATGGTGGCATTGAGTGGGAGGGAACAATGGAGGCCAAGGCAACCCATTCCTCTGGGATGAGAAAAAAAGGAAGGAGAACCTTACATAAGTTAATATTTGAGAAGAGCCTAGGGAAACATAGGGGCATGAAAGAGTCAGGAAGGGCATTTTAGGCAGCAAGAACAACAAGGCGTTGAAATGCATTTTGTGTCTGGGGACTGGTGATGAGGCTGGTGGGCTGCTGTGAAGGTCGCAAAGGAGAGAGAGGAAGGGACTGAGATGAGGTGATGAATGCACATAGGTTGGGGGGCAAATGATAAAAAGCTTTGAATGTCATATGAAGAATTTGGGCTTCATGCTGTAAATCGTAACAATAAGAATCACAGAAGAGCAAATGATTTTCAGTTTTGTTACTTTTGTTTTTGCTTTTGTTTTTCTGAGTCAGAATCTCACTCTGTCGCCCAGGCTGGAATGCAGTGGCATGCTCACAGCCACTGCAACCTTGGCCCGCAGGTTCATGTGATCCTTCTGCCTCAGCTTTCCAAGCTGCTGAGACTACAGGTGCGTGCCACCACCCCTGGCTAACTTTTTTATTTATTGTAGAGATGAGGTCTCACCAAGCTGCCCAGGCTGGTCTGCAACCCTTGATCTTAGACAATCCTCTCACCTCGGCCTCCCAAAGTCCTGGGATTACTTTTAAATAGCTGGGATCAGTGTGTGCATAATGGATTACCAGGGGATGATCCTACAGAAATTGAGGCCAGTTAGAACACCAGGGAACCGGCACTCCAGGCAAGTGCTGATGAATGAAAGGATTGAGAGAAACAAGGAAGGTAGTGCAAATGACCTCTGAATTTAAAGAATTTGGTTAAAAAGACATGTTATAGAAGAGAAAGAGAATGTAAAAAAACAAGGCAGCAAGGCTGCTAACTTTGATGCCTGAACTGGTGGAACCCTTGTATCAAAGACAGGAAATAGGAAGATGGGCAGGTTTGAAAAAGAAGACAAAATTATTTACTTTCTAACAGACCCAGGTATAGTTCTCAAAAAGATAATAAAATCTACTTGAAGTGAAGGAGATATGAGATAACTTACCACAATACACATATTATAAAAATATATATATATATATGGACACAGAAGATTGAACAGTAAAAAAAATCTCAAGGTTAGAAGTTACAGCTTCTAAACACATATCCTCAAAATCGCTAAAGGTGGGTGGTATATCTTTGAGTTTCCTAGTGGCCAAAGGGAAAAAAACAAAACAAAAAACAAAAAAACTACTATAGTCCTATGGTCCTTATGTGCATAGGATTAAATTATATCCCCCCCTTTTCCTTTTTATTTTTTTTCCAAGAGAAGTCATTGCCATGCTCCCAGCACCGATGAAATTTATCCCAGGAGTACTCATAAATACAGACGATGTGCTGAGCAACCACATCAAATAAAACAGACAATAACCAGTTGTCTACAGTGGCATCTTATAGCACTTCTAGAACATTCCAAGGGTACAGTGACAAAGTACAATGCAGTAAAAATTATTCTACAAGGAGTCGAGCCATGGAGTCCCAGTACACAGCTCTCTGATGGCCTCCCTCGATCCAGGGTTACTTCAAAAAGCAACCAAACCTTTTCTTCAAATTTCTACTTTGCATACCAGTATTGTGAAAAGTAAACGTGGACTGCTCCAGCTGAAATAAGATAAGGCCCGCTTGCCTGAATGTTTCTCTCCAAGAGCAGCCTATTAGATGATTTCATGGAAATTTTGGGGCATTACTGGACACTATTCTAAAATCTCTGGCCCAGAGAACTGAGCTGTCCACGTTTCCTTGCAGCAAACATCCAAGAATATGATTTATCATAACTGTGCTTTTGCTAAAGGTTAGGCAACATAGATATTAAATTATAGTTTATTCTGAGGCCACAACTAATTTGCATGGTGTTTCTTGTGTGAAGCAGAAAAAGTTAGCCACTCCTCAGGTAAAATTATTTTTTAAGTTAGTATACTATGACAGAACCTGAATTGTTCAGCCATGAATCGTTTTCCAGAACTCCATTGGACAGCAGCCCAGGCTGTGATGCATATAGGCCCACTGGGGCTCCCCTGCACACGTAAAGATTCGCAGACACACACATTATCATTCAGGCATACTCTGTGCCCTCCCACCCTCTTCCAGGTGAGGACATAGGCATATTCTGTGGCCTCCTGATCTCCCACTAGGTGAGGAGATGGTGACACAGTCAGACATGGAGCTATACAGCGGAGCTCAAGAAGAGTCTCGGGGAACCCCTGGAAAATGGCAGGGGACAGGCTGTAGCCACAGACACTGTGTTTACCAGTCAATGCCTACTCTGCTGAGTGTACAAGGCCACCAGTTTAGGTATGGGTTTGTGTAGGAAAGTGTTCTCCTTTCCAGCTAGAAACCTGAATCTCAGCTCCCACCCACCTGCCCCCATGTACAGTTGTATAAGTTGGCATCTTTCTATGGTGTGAACTGTGGCCCACTAGACAAGATATTTTTGTACACATATATACACGCACATGACTACAGATATTTCACATTGATAATGTCAAGTTCACATGCTTTAAGAAGCAACACACCAGTGAAAGAACTGGAAATTGTACCATGATTTTTAAAAATCTGTCTAAGTCTTTTGCCTCAATGGATGGGCACTTTAGTCCACTTCTATTGAACAATGGAGTAAAGCATTATTTTCTCCAGACATATGCCCACCCACCCACTCAGACACACATACATACACACACACACACACACACACACACACGTGATTAATTCTGCAGAACATAAATTTGATGACAAGACTTTAGTCTGCACATTTTTCAGAAAACCTCATTGTCAATTATTCCATTAAGATAGTTGAAAAACTCTAAATATTGCCCTTATAAAACAACATAATTTCCTGATGAATCCTACAAAGCAAATTAGTTGAAAAATATACCACTGGGAAAGCAAATGAGCTAGCCTTCTGTATAATGATGGATCTAAGTCAGTGCCGTGTTAGAGAGCTTTTGATAAAAAAAATGATGACTGTGCTTTAGGGTAGTTGATCCTAAGCTATTATTTCCAAATTTAAGAAAGTAATAGCCAGCAGGACCAGTTTTCTACTGAAGCCACTCCTCTTCATGACACAAAATCGCCAGGGTTAACGGAGATGACTTAGGCCATTCTCACTAGTGGGAGACATGCACCAGCATATCTAAAAATATTCAAATCATTAACATGTAAACTAAAGAAAAGACAGATGAAAAGCATATTTGCTCTACTCCAAAAGACTGTGGGTGGGAAGCCAAAAAGATTGAAAGGATTATGAGTTCCAATGAGACTGTACATGAGCTGCAATGATTAGCCAAGGATTCATATATAAATATTTTGAATTCTGCATCAATTTTTGCATTTTTAATAAGCACAAAACCACATTAATATTATCTCAGCACAGGTTGCTATGAGCCCTGGTTTCCTCTTAGGTTTTCTCAATAGTCTAGAGTCCTGTATTGACTCCTCAAAGTGACCTATGCCTTTAAGTTTCCTTCTGTTGCTACCTAAGCCAAGACCCAACACTCAGTGGAAGATCTCTAGGCAGAATAGCTTGGAGAACCTACTGGATTCCTGTGGTCACCATATCTCTTGGTTATCACTGACTAACAAGGTATAATGCCAGTAGGAAATCTAAGACTGATACTGACCCCTCAAAAAATCTGGAATACAGATCTTAGAGAATGATCAAACACATCTCAATTTAAGATCACAGCAATCCTACCCCTAAAAAGACTGACACACTTTTGGTATTTACCTTTCACCCTGTACTTCATTATTTTCCTTTTTCCAATAAACTTGAGGGCAGAGAGGAAGCTAGTTTTGCTAGAGTTTTCACCATCAGCCCCACTAACACGACACATGTTAGGAAAATGCGACTGCTGAGTTGATGGAAAGTGCAGGAAGGAATCTGAACACAGGTTTGTCTTACTCCACTGAACCATGCTGCCTCTTTCCCCCAAATGCCTGAAACTCAATAAATTATTCTTTAGAAGTTATTGAGAGTCATTCTTGCATCTGTACCTTGGGAAGCCACACGGGAGTTCACTATAAACAAAATGAGAGGACAAGAAACAATTAGAGATTCCACTCCTCTGTTTGTATAACACAAATGAAAAAATGCTATAACTAGGATTAAAAATATGCAGGATACAAGTGCTACCCACGATGGCATGAATAATTTATATCATGAATGAAGGTCGTTGAATTTCCAAATCCGCTTATTTACTATATATCTTAGCATCCAAACTGTATTTGCAAGGTTAGCTCTAAACTGATGAATACTAACAGTAATAAAAAACACAAGTTTCTCCTTTTAGCCTCAGTTTTCTAATCATTGAAAGGCCATTCAAACTATGAAAAATGTGCCTTACACTTCATATGCATTTCATTTTCCCTTAAATGTCTTCTTATCGCTGAAGTCCTTGAATATTTAAAAGGCACAAAACTTAAAAATAAAATAAAAATCATTCCAATTTGCTTTCAGCCTGAAGGAACAGCAATGAGTGGGAGAAAACCGTGATTATGCATATCCCCATAGTGCCATCTCATGGTAACTGTGCAAAGAAGATGGCTCAATAAAGATGGCCGATTAACGGGCTAATTTCTCATTGCAATATTCTGCATTTCATTTTATCTTCCATTTAATATGTTTACCACAGGTTACTGTACATAAGATATTGGCCTAAGTACTTCATCTAACACTCACCACAGCCCTGTGAAGTAGTTATTCATATTATGCCCCATTATAGAGACAAGGAAACTGAGGCATGGAGCATTAGGTGGCAAGCTGAGGTCACAAAGGTAGTAAGATGTTGGCATGTTCTTCCACTGAAATAAGAGAGACTAGCATGATAACTCAATATCAATACAAGCAACTTTTCATATCCCTGAAAATGTAGGTTATTCACAGCTACATATAACTTGTTTTAGTATCTTGTACTAGACAATTCATCGTAACATTTCACTTAGTCTTCACAATGAACAATTAGTCCTATTTTTCAGATGCAAAAGAGACTGATCACTAAGGATGTTAAATAATAATTCCAAGGTTCCCTCAGCAAGCAAGTGTCAAGGCTGGATCACAAAACAGTACTGATACTCCAAGTCGATCTGTTTATTACATCACTCTTCGTGAATCCTGGCGATCACTGACCTCAGCGTCTGAGGATCCTCATCTTCAAAATGAGGACAGTCATTCAATAAGCTCTTAGTGGATAAGGACGGAACAAAATAATGGATGAAAAGTATGTAGATGAGCACCTGGCAGAGAGCAAGGACTCACTAGCAAACTGTTGTTGCTACTATTGTCGTTGTTCTTTCAAAAGATGGAAAAACCCTACCCCCGCAATATTTAAGGAATGATTTGAATGCAATCTTGCCCTGCAGCAAAGGAATGGAAGATGATTTTTCAACCTCCCATTCTTGTGACATCGTACCATATTTCTGAAGAGCTAAAAGCACTCTGTACCAAGAAACCCATTAAAGACTCACACTGATCCCGTGAAGGAGAAAACAGGTATTATCATCTCTATTTTATGAGAGAGTAACCTCTGGCCTCACAATGACATGATGTTTAGCAACTTTTTCAAACCTTTGAACCACCCGCCTCTTCCTCTAAGTGCCTCACTTTGCAAAGTGACATCTTCTGCAGGTAACTGAAGAATCCTAAACTGTGTTAAATGTAAGCGTGCGCCACAGGAACGTATACCATAAAAAATATACCACTGCATGGTTTTCATTTTGTGTATTAATAATTGCAATAGGTTTGTGTCATGGAAGAAAGCCACAGAAAATTTTGCAAAAACTCCCCCACAAATGTTTATCCAGCCCTTAAACTTTTGCCACAGGATATAACAGAAAGAAGGCTTGAAACATTTCTGAAACTTTCCAAGCTACTTGGTAGCTACAACAGACATTGCTACATTTCCCATTCTTTTTTAGAACCACTGTTTTTTACAGATGGTCTTTTACATACCCTGTTTAGGATAAAAAAAAGAAAGAAAAATGGCATTCCCAGTTTCCCTTTCAGCCAGGGCAGCCACATGACATGGGTCTGGTCAATGATTTGCAGGCAGAAGTGTCAAGAGTGTGGAGTTCCTTTATCCAATACAAATATAAACTTCCAAAAAAGAAAGTATACTCTTTCACCATTGACCTCTTTCCCACAAAATACAGATACAACACCTGGAAGGGCTAGAACCATCTTGAAACCCTGGGATAAATGTTACCCACTAAGGATGAGGGAAGGGGGATACAGAGGATACTCGTGACTCAGATACCATCACAGAGCTGCAGCAACTGGTCTAGGTTGGTTTGGTTTTTTTGGTTTTTGGTTTTTTTTGAGTTTCTGTTTTGTGAGGACAATAAACCACTTTGTCTTCAAGCCACTTTTTGGTGTGTTTCCTGCTAAATGAGCTGAAAGCAAGTGGTAAGTCCTACAGTATCTATGTCACTAGGTGCAGTGGGTCTATTTGTAAACATTTATATATGATTATACATGTTATATGAGTGTCTCTGTAACACCCTGCTGAACCTGAAAATGAATGGTGCTGTTTCTACAAAGACAAGTTTGGTTTATTCCTCATATTGGCTTCTTCAGGTAATGCATGCATCTGTATCTGTTGTCATTTTTCGTATCATTTCCAATGACGAAAGGGGCACTTCATTTAGGATGGCAACTGCATAGAAGGAAGTTATATGAATGGATTTATTCGCATTGGGGAATTTCAGGCAGCTTACCAAAGAAAGGTGGTAATTACTCTGGTAAGCTGTCTTAGATCCCCCAATGAGAACAAATCTATTCATATAGACGGAGTCTAAAGTAAAAACATATTTACTTCGCTTCCTTCTATGCCGTTGCCATGCCCTTTCTGAATCTGAATGAACCATGGACACACGCTTATGATTTTAGAACCATTTTATGATTTTAGACATCACCTCATAGAAAAGCATCTCCTTACTACTCATGGGATCATCTCATCTTCGCCTTCTGACATTCCTGACTGATGCTTAAATCTTCCACTACTTCCTTCTTCTCTGTCACTTTCTTCACTTGAGACAGGGACATCAAGTTCTCCTTTTGTTTTATTTCTCACTGGCCACTTCTTTTCAGCCTACATTTCTTGTATGTCCTTCTCATTTTGATCTCTAGATTGGAATGGCTCTGACTCTGTCCTTTATAACTTTGCTCACTCTCCAGGTGATCTTATATAGTTCCACAGTTTTAAGTGCCATACTTCATGAATCCCATTTCTCCTATTCACTCCTATACCTCCAGTCTTGACTTCTCCCCTGAACTCGTACATCCAACTTACCACTGAACTTCTCCACTTGATGTCTGATAGCACTCACAGATAACACAAAACAGACCTCTTGATTCCCCTTCGGATCCCACGCCCTGACCCCCTTTATTGTCCCCATATCAACAATGGCATCACAAGTCACCAGACCAGCCCAGGAGTCATCCTGAAATCTTTTCTTTCTCACACATCTGAAAATCAATCCATTAGCAAATCTGGATGACAGCATGTTCACAATCTGTCCAGTATCAAGCCACTACCTTCCTAGTGCAAGCCACCATCATTCCTTACTTGAGCTACTGTATCCATTTCCTGCATGGTTTTCTTGTGTCCATTCTTGGTCTCCTTCTATGCTTTCTCCACAGAAAATCCAAATACTCTTTAGAAAGAAAAAAAATACTTCCTTTGCAAAATCCCCTGGTGGCTTCTGATCACAGAATTCAATCTAAAGACTCTGCTGGTTAGATTCTCCTGGTCTCTTTCTTCCTTTCTTAGCACTATCCATTCACTCCTCTGCCCCAGACATGCTGGCTATGTCTTGTTCTTCAAGAATGCACCTCCTCAAGGTCTTTGCACCGCTGTTGCTTCCTATCCACATGGCTTGCTTCCTCACTTCGCCATGGTCACAGGCCTTCCAAGACCACCCTCTAGCACAGATGAGATCACTGTACCCTTGATGTTTGCTTGTTGTTTGTTTGAACACTTACAAAAGCTCCATAACTGTCATTTAGTGTATACCTATGGGCACGTTTATTTTTCACATTCTCTAGTAGTACCTAAGTACTTTATCTTGTTTACTGTTATATGACCAGTACAAAGTGTATTGTCTGGAAAACAGATATTCAATAAAGATTTGCTTAACAAATGCATGGACTATTGAGACAACTTAAGAAAATATGTTTTTCTAGTTAAGTTTTCTTGATCTTGGACCATAACTTCAATGAAGAAGCTTTCACATCCAATGAGAGAGAGATGAAAAGTCCTTTTACCTAAAAAAATTAGACTACTTTAAAATATTTTTACAAATTATTTCTTCAATATCAACATTTGGAACATACCTATATGTCCGCACACACAGGCAAGGCGGTTTTATTCAATACACAGAACTATCTGCTGCAATTTAAGATACCACTAAAAGTGTTGATTCTTATTTTTAAAAGAACCATATTCCCAAGTGTTTTAAATGAATAAATTATTGTTTACTTTGTTAAAGCACAAAATGGCTCCCAAACACAAAGTGTTATAACTCTTGTAGGAAAGGAATAACATTATGGAATCAAAGAAAACAAACTTTACTTAAAAGAGAATGTTCACTAAAATGTATGACCTTCTACTTCTTATCACAGAACCTTCTTTGCATTATTATTCAATAACTACTATCAGCACTGAATGCTGCTCTGCTTCAGTAAAAGAGGTTGTCAGGTTCCTAATCCTTGCATTCAAGGTTAAAAAAAAAAAAATCACTGATTAAAATGTGTATCTGGCATTTTAACTTTAATGACTGCTATAATTTATTTAGTTTACAGACAAATGGAAATTAGTTAAATTGAGAACTGCAGTAAGTTATCTCTTAAGTAGCATTAAATTAAGTTGTGCTCAGACCAATAGTAAACTTTATAACTTTCAAAACATCTCTTGGATTGAGTCTCTGAATTCTCTGCTCTGTGTTTAGTAATGTTAATTCAGTAACGTGACACTATGGTTAAAAAAATTCCTCCTACTTTATAAATAAGTTACAAACATCCCACTCCACCAACTCCGAAAGACCAGAAAAATGAAAGAAATTCTATATTGTCCATACTTTTTGAATCTTCAAGTGGGGGTTTCGCTTTTATAAAGTAGGAAAAATAAAAGTTAAGTAGTTTGATAGAAATGACGTAAAAATCATAACATAGTCACTAAAGGAAAATCTACATAGTTTCTTGTTTGGAGGTGCTTAGGTTAATTATAAAAAAGGAAATGCATTTCATTTGAAAAGTTTATATTCTAGAAAGAGTAATAATTTTGATACAGTCACCTTCTGTAGATATTTTAAGATATAAAACAGATACCTATCGGGTTAGTTTACAGTCTATCCTGCTTGAAGATGCGGGGAAGAATCTGATGACTTCTTTTTGTCAAATTTACACACACAAACACATATGTGGAGAGAGAGAGAGAGTGATTTTATGTGGGCTTATATTTAACAAGCTACTCTAAAGAGCTTTATAAAACTTCAATATTACCAGAATATATGAACAAGAAAACATCCGCTTCTCAAATGCTGTTGACCTTTGAAATTAAAAAAATACTTAATTACTCATTAATATTATCCTCAATGTAAGATTCTAAATATTTAATATCAGAATTATCCAGTTAAACTGTAAATACAGCTTTGTGTTCTCTTGATTAATTATGTATCTACTGTTGCAAAGATACTTACTGAAAAATATATCCAGGGTTGACATGAAAATAATAAGTTTATAAGCCTGTAAAATTTTCTAACAGTCCGTTTCATTATCTTTCATAAGTTTTCATTTATTATGGCTAGGAAGTGACCATTAATAAGTTTCTCATTAGATTCAAAAGGCTTGATAGAATTAACTTTCATCCGTGTCATGTCTTCATAATAGAATGAAGTGATATCTGAAAATGAGCATCCCAAATTAAGTTGAAATGCAAAAGCTATTTCCAGATTCTTTTTTTATTGTATAAATTCCAAGGAAAGTTGCAAAAACATGTTTGACTAATAGAAAACATATTCTATTCTTCCCACTAACAACTTCAAGATTTGTGTGTGTATATGTGTGTGTTTCTAGATGTCTTCAGTAGATGCACAAAGCCTTGTGGTATATTTCATTTACCATTTATCTACCTCAAAAATGGCAATACATTCATTCAAGTAATACTATTTACCTCCAATTTCTTGAAAACAGGCAAAAATTAATGATACTAAATAAAAACTCACTCTTTATCTTTATTACTATATCACACTATTAAAGAGTGTGTGTGTGTGTGTGTGTGTGTGTGTGTGTGTGTGTGTGTGTGTGTACACCTAAATACTTTTAAAATTATAAACTGGCCAAAACACGAAATCAAAATTTTCAAAGAGTAATTTTTCTCAGAGAAAGAAGAAAAGTTCACAGGGTATCCTGACAATTTACCACTGGAAATTTTACATTTAGAAGTTTAATTACAAACTTAGATAAGTGGATTATAATGAAAGATATCTCTAGCAAGGGAGCCCAGACAGATGCATCATGAATGCATTAATGAAAACACCAGAGAGAGAACTTTCCATCAGCAGAAAGATTTTAATTAAACAGCAATAGGACGGATCTCTTCTGTGAAATGATATTACTGTTACCCCCACTTCATTAAATCTATTTGCTATATAATATATTCTTTGAAATTATTTCACTATGGAAAGTATGTTTAAACATTTCATACTCTTTTATGAGGGCAGAAAACTGTGGGTATAAAGAAGAAAAAAGGTCCATTAAAAAGATGTGGGAATTGAAAAGCATTTTGTTGTTTATATGCTATCCTTGGTGAACCACACCTGAAGTAGCCCTGCACTCAGTGGAGACCACAGGCTTCAGAAGAGGGCAAATGAGCCAACAGTGGCCACCAAAGTGTCCACTGAATTAGCAGTCGCTCATTAGGGATGAAGAGGATAGCTTGTTTGTGATTTTATTCTTGGCATGAACTAAATTATTTACTTGAGTTACTAGCAAGTTAAAGACATGCATTTTCAAAAGCTTCAGCAACACTCCTGTGGACTCTGCAGTGTACAAACAAAAGTTTCTTCCTGGAAGTCACAGGACATATTTTCTTCATTTTATATTCCCAGTTTGTAGCCCAACATCTAGACCCAGTGGGTACACAGTAAATGTTGACTCAATGAAGGAATGAATGAAGTGAATAGCTAAGACAGGGTATATCTTATTCAATCGATTTTAAGATAATAAAATTATAAGGAACAAAAGAGAATTGAGCTAGGAAAGCCAAAAACCACAAACACATATGGAAAACAGATTATCAGTTATGTTCCTCCCTAAACGTTGCAAAATTCTTTTTAAATTTTTATTTTATTTTAAAGATGTGGGGTACAATTTAGGGTTTGATACATATGTGGTCATTGTACAGGTAAAGGTTTGGCCTCCCTTTGTTGCTCACTTCACCTGGTCTGAGGTCAGGTATCTTACTGATGTAGAATTCCACCCTCCCACCCCCAGTAGTGAGTGTCCCACTACTGCCAATCCCTTTCTTACAGTATTATGATAAATGTTCAGGATCTGCTTATGAATGAGTGGTACTCAGATCTTTGCTTCTGTGATAGATCACTGAGTATTATAGATCACTGAGTATTATAGACTACAAATCCATCCAAGTTGCTGCAAAGTTCATAATTTTGTTTTTCTTTATGGCTGCATGGTATTCCATCATGTATATATACCACATTTGTTTATTCAGTCCACTTTTGATGGGCAGCATGGTTGGTTCCATGTTTTTGCTACTGTGAATAATGTTGTGATAAACATAAATGTGCAGGTATCTTTTTTGTAGAATGATTTGAATTCCTCTGGGTATAATCCCAGAAGGGGAATTGCTGGATCATATGGAAGTTCAGTTTTTAGATTTTTTAGGAATTGCCACACTGTTTTCCACAGAGGTTGTACTAAGTTACACTTCCACCAACACTGTAGAAGCATTCCTTTTTCTCCACACCCTTGCCAGTTATCTGTTGTTTTTTGAGTTATTAATGATGGCCATCCTGACTGGAGTTAGGTTTTAGCTCAGTGTCATTTTAATTTGTATTTCTTTGATGATTAGTGAGGCTGAGCATTTTTTCATGTATCTGTTGTCTGCTCATATGTCTTCTTCTGAGAAGAATCTATTCATATATTTTGCCCACTTTTTAATAGGGTTTTTTTGTTTTGTTTTGTTTTTCCTTTTGGCACATTTGAGTTCCTTGTAGATCCTGGATATTAGGCCTTTGTCAGATATACAGTTGGCCAATGTTTGTTTCCCATTCTGTGGGCTGTCTTCCCACTCTCTTGATGGTTTATTTTGCCTTCAAAAGCTTTTCAGTTTAATGAGGTTCCACTTGTCTATCTTATCTCTTATGACAAGGGCATTTGGGATTTTGATCAGGAATTGGTTGCCTACTCCAATTTCCATAAGGGTGTCTCTTGCATTTTCCAGGATTCTCATAGTTTGAGATTTTACATTTAAGTCTTTGATCCATTTAGAGTTGATTTTGCGTATGGTGATAGGTAGTGGTCCTGTTTCAATCTACTGTATGTGGTCAGCCAGTTTTCCCAGCACCATTTACTGAATAGATTCTCCTCTCCCCAGTAGTTGTTGGTGGAGGCTTTATCAAAGATGAGTTGATTGAGAAATTGAGGTTTCATTTCTGGAATATTTATCCTGTTCCATTGGTCTATATGCCTGTTCTTGTACCGATAGCAGGTTGTTTTGATTATTGTAGAGTTTAAAGTCTGGAAGTGTGATATCTCCCACTTTGTTTCTTTTGCTAAGGATTATTTTGGCTATTTGTGGTCATTTATGTTTTCATATGAATTTCTGTATTGTTGTTTCCAGGCCTGAGAAGAATGATGTTGGGAAGTTAATGGGAATTGCGTTAAATCCGTAGATTGCCATTGGTAGGATGGACATCTTAACGATGTTAGTTCTTCCAATCCATGAGCATGGAACACTTTTCCTTTTATTTGTTGTATCTCCTCTGATTTCTTTGAGTGGTGTTTTGTAGTTTTCATTGTAAAGGTCTTTCATTTCTCTGGTTATGAAGATGTGAAGGTATTTCTTTTTTGTGTGTGGCTATTGTGAATAGGATTGTGCTTTTTATTTGGTTCTCTGGCTGTTGCTGGTGTATAAGAATGTGACCATCTTTCGCACATTTATTGTGTACTCTGGGACTGCCAAAGTCCTTTATCAGTGCAAGAAGGTTTTTGACAGAATCTCTTGTATTTTCAAGGTATAGAATCATATCATCAGCAAAGAGGGATCGCTTGATTCCTCTTTTCTTATTTAGATACTCCTGATTTTCTCTTCTTATCTGATTGCTCTAACTAGGACTTCCAACACTATGTTGAACAGAAGGGGTGAGAGTGGGCAGCCTTGTCTTGTTCCGGTTTTCAGGGGAAATGCTTCCAATTTCTATTTACCAATATGTTGGTTGTGAGTTTATCATAAATGGCTCTTATTAGATACCTAATTTTTTCTATTCACCCAGTCAACATTACACCTTTTGTAACAAACACTTTTCAGACTGCTGCCAATTATGAAACTGAAGTGAGCACCCGCAGGTACGGTGTTGGAAGATCTCTAAGGCTTTTTAAGTAGAAACACTTTCCAGAATGTGATAGTACATGAAAAGTGAAATGCCAAACAAATGTTTTAATAAGTAAGTCTTAGGTCATGATTAGGCAAAGTTCTTAAAGAAAATAAATAAATCATATCTCCTGGACTGGTAGTTTTAGAATGTCAGATGCCTTATAATTTTTTTCAAATAATCATCCATATTTTTCAGAGTTAAGAGTGATATTCTGGAAGCCTTCAATGGACCTGGGCCATTAAAAACAACATGTTTTAATGTAGTCATTTTCTATTAAAGTTCAAAATATCATTTTCTATACATTTGATATTTTATTAGCAGCAATACAGACATGACCTCCCCTCTAAAGGGGGAGAAAAATGATGCTCAGAAATCTGAAGGTCAGGAAGAAATGTCTGTGGAAACAAAGCGGTAGCCTGAGAGAGAAGAAACAAATAGCAGAAACATCTTGAAAAGCATTTAGATGAAAATGACAATCAAAATTCATTAATACAAACACAGCATGAGCTTATGAAAAACTAAGTAAATAACAAGAATGAACTAGGCACTCTCAAAGATGTCTAAAAACAGAACTCTCACTGTTTCCCATGTTGGGTACACTGTTGGAAAGTGACAATAACACCCACTTCAAAAGTGTTGATAATACTTTTGGGGAGGGATAGGTAAAGCTATTATCCAAACCGATCAAAACATATTTGCATGGAACTGCATATTTAAGAGATAAGAAGTAACACTTTGTGGGTCATTTTCCTCTTTTGTTCTGTGGCTACAGCTGCACCTTAATCCTCCATCTGCTTTAAAAATGCCTGTCCCAAGCCGGGCTCGGTGGCTCAGACTGTAATCCCATGCCTTTGGAAGGCTGAGGTGAGTGTATTGCCTGAGCCCGCGGGTTCGAGACCCGCCTGGGCAACTTGATGAAACCTCATCTCTATAATAAATCAAAAAATTAGCCGGGCATGGTAGGGTGCGCCTATAGTTCCAGCTACTTGAAAGACTGAGGCGGAAGGACCGCCGGAGCCCAGCAGGTCGAGGCTGCGGTGGCCGGGAGCGGCCACTGCACTCCAGTCTGGACAACGGAGTGAGACTCCAACTCAAAAAAAAAAGCTTGTCATTGGTCACCGGGGGGAGTGCAATAAGCTTAGACAAGTTGGGAGAATGCACTACAACAAGTTTTTGCCACTATTTAAAAACATACAGTAGAGTGAATCTTACAGGAGATCTATTGTCTTATGAGAAGAATACCACCACTTTTACCTGGTGATGCCAGTTTCAGAGATATTATCTTGCTAACTGATGATGTTATTTGTCCCCCCAAATTTCCAGTACATGCCATTATTCTGCTAAACCTTTCTCCTCTTCCACTAGAGCAACTCTTCTTGCATCTTCTAACTCATAAGCAAAAGAAGAAATAATGTTGAAGTCAGTGTTGAAACCTATAAGAGAATGCTGATAGCATTGATACAAACACTTGAAAGATAAGGAATTAAAAGAATGTTGGGAGAGATCTCTGTAACTCCAAGTTTCTCTAATACTCTTTGCAGTCATTGAATATTTCCAGTGAAGGGAATTAATTTGATACCCCACAAAGCAGCCCATTCTAATTCTGGATTGCTCCAAATATGAGGACGCAAAGCTCAAATTGAAAAAGGTGTTTTCCTTTCTTAATCAAAAGCCTTTGATCTTAACTCTCTTTATCTTTATAGCTAAAGTATGTCTCATCTTCCTCCACATGATGATACTCCAAGGTTCCTCTTTTCTTGTCTAAACCTCCAGCTCTCTCAGTCACTCCCCACTAAGCAGAGTTTCCCACAACTTTGACCAGCCCCTTTCTCCAGATGCCCCTCCAAGAGGCAAAAGGCAGTTCTCTGAGAAGGACAGGGCTGTGAGCCATGAGCCATCAGCATTCACAGTACTCGGTCAGGTAAAGATGGTTTGGCTGGGCAACAACTGCCCCAGAAAGAATCCTAAGTGCAAAATACAAATTTTTTTTTAAATGTGTGCATAGAAAAGGTCATTTCAAACTTATTAATTTTAATTAGAAATATGATAACATTAATTAGAAAGGCAGTAACCTAAATATCTATTACAGAGAAATGATTTTGTTATATCTTCTACATAAAATATTGTGCAGCCATACTTTATAGAAAATATAAAAAGATAAAAAATAATACGATAAATTGAAAAACACCTCAAGATTAAAATATATTTGACTAAAACTATGAGCAAAAATCTGTACAATAAATTTTTGGAAGCAATATGCTAAAAATGTTAGTTGTATTTGCATGGTAAAAATATGAGAGATTGTGTTCCTCTTTGTCCACTTGCTTTTCTAAGCTTCAATTAAATTTAATTAGGATGTGTAATTCAAACTACCTTCATTTTACAGATTTTTTTTAAAAGAAAATCCAGAGAACACACTGTGTGTACCCCACACCAAATATGGCACCATTTGGGGCACATATTGGGAGCTTAATAAGCAACTGTCACTTGCTAGAAGAAGCCAACTCAGCAAGGCCATTTAACCGCACTATGTGAATTTTGGCAATTTGTCAGTGAAATGATGTTTTTCCCAGGAAGGAAAACAATCTGCTGCAAAAGAAACTTTAATGACTCCTTTAAAAATAATGTTGTTTCCCTGTGTAGTCATTCCTCTCAAAGAAGCAAAGAGGGAACATGTTTCCCCCTCCTTTGTGCTCCACAGAGCTCAACTGAACACAGAGTCACCATCAACTTTTAACAGAAATGCCCAGAGTCAAACAGGAAGCAGACTCCTGGGTTTCAGGGTCCTGCCTAAACAATCAAAGCTTGTTGCCCGATAACTCTCACAACTTTTATCATGAAAATTAAAATAAATGTAAATGATTTGCTTCTTTCAAGAAGTTAATATCAGTTTATTTTTGTTGAGGCGGCTCCTCTGTTAGATAAGGAAAGCTTAAAAGTCAAACAGAGACGGAGATGTCCACTCCTTTCTGCATTCCTTTTCCACCCCTACTAGTTGTGCCAGCCAAGGAACCCACTTCCTACGGCCCATAAGCCAACCCAAATCCATTGTAATATCTCCTCCCAATATTCTCTGCTCCAATTGGCTGTTCTTTCAGAGAACTGAGGCCAAATTCTATCACAGTGATAGTCACGACCACCGCCAACTGCCAACAGATTTCGTTTAATGGTAGGTGAATTTTTAGTGCAAAAAGATTTGGATGGTCCCTTGGATGCTGTGAAAATATGTTACACACCTAACTGCATGATATCGTTTCGCAGCAACACAGAGGAACAAAGCCTCAAGATTCCACTCCTCCTCTAGCACTATATTTCATATCAAATATTGCCATCATGAAATATGTAATGATACTAGAATGCCCAAAGTAGACACAGGGCTCGGGTGAAAACAAGGATTGCACGTGGTCTCTCCTTTCGGGATACTCGACAACTAACCGCTGAACATCTAATCAGTAAAGATTTAATTAACAAAGTTGACTATGTAAGTGTCAATTTTCCATTACAGATCATGGGTATTCTAGGTGTCCCTAGAATGACTTCAAGGAGAAGACTTTTTGAAAGAGGAGGCAATTTTAGACAAGGTTGAAGCACTAGTAAGCACATGGACTATCAAGCAAGAGAATGGAATGAATAAAAGTGCTGAGATTGGAGATAAAGCTTTAGAAAAAGAGGCCACATGATAAAGGATCTGAAATGTGAAAGTTGCTGATTTCACTTAATAAGCAAAGAATTTGGAAAATCAGGGCTATGAAGTTGGTAGTTAAGTCTACGAAAGTAGAAAACAGGGCAAGTTCTCCAAGTGAGAGAATATGGCACAGAAAGCATGGGAGGCTGTGAGGTAATTGTCCAGACATAGACTGTTTTCCCCTTACACCTGGCTTCTTTCAGCCCCCTCCCTCAGGGAGCAACCTCTGACCAAGGCTGGTCTCTAAAGAATAAGCATATTCCCAGTAATGAGGCATGGGATGCAAATGATAGAGCAGAGCTGGGAACAATGTGGGTGGCACCCTTAATCAAGGTAATTGTAAACACAGTATAGTAATTTGAATAATTAACTTGCTTGATTATAAAACTGCTTGCTGTATCGTCCTGAGGTACGGATTCTTTCTTTACCAACTGGCTGCCATGGATGCCTTCAATAAGTTCTAATAAACCAATGTCTTTCCCTGCTGGATCTCTGGGTGACTTCTTTGCTACAGGTAAAAAACATTGTACTCAGGCCCTCTCAGATTTGGGGTCATTGCATTACAGAGGCTAAGGATTATTCAGGAGTAAGATACAATCTTATTAGTCAGGAGTAAGATACAATCTTGCTCATGCCATCTCTTCTAGGTAAAATGTTCTTTTCTACATGATTGCTTTATTAACTTCTCTGCAACACGCAAGACCTACCATAAAGAACACCTCATCTATAGGGTCTCCTTTAACTCATCTGGACAGTTATTTACTCCCCCAATTTATGGTCCTAAAGTATGTTATGCAATAATCACTTATATACCTCTCTCACCCGTTAGACCATTAGAGTGTACACTCCACACTGATCAACATTCTGCCTTATCATTTTTATTTTTTTTAACTCCTAGCTTGGTTTCTAGCACAAAGAGACAGTTAATCAATGCTTATTAGATGTTCTGTGTCCAGAAAAATAAAGAAAAAAACCACCTGATAAGTAGAAGGGGACCTAAAATAGTAATATTTTGTGGAATAAAAATAATAATACCTGGACCTGATTTAGATGATAGGATTCTGAACATCAAGCTGATGCTATTAACTGAGACTCTGGAGAGCCCTTGGGGCGGTGGGGGGGGTGTACATGTATTTTGTGAGTCAGAGCAATGGACGTTATTGGGAGACAGAAGTACAGACTGTGGTAGCCAGTCTCCGAGATGGTCTCTAATGATCCTCACCACCTGGTATCCACAACTTAAATAGTCCCATCCCACATGGGCTAGGAAATTGTGAGAGTGATGGTGTGTGACTTCCTAGACTAGATATTAAATGGCATTGCAGCTTTTGCCTTATACTTTCTTGATCACTCAGGGCAAGACCAACTACCATGTCATGAGGATATTCCAGCAACCCTATTGAGAGTCCAATGGCAAAGATCTGAGACCTCCTGCCAATGGCCAGCACCATGTTCCAGGCTTGTGTGTGAGTCCCCTTGGAAGATAACTGCAGCCCCAGTTAACGTCTGGACTGCCACCTCATGAAAGACTGAGCCAGATCCATCCAGTTAAGCAGCTCTCAGGTTTTTGATCTACAGAGACACCTACACATGCTGTGTGAAATAATAAATCTTTATTTTGTTTTAAGCTACTAGTTTTGGAGTAATTTGTTACACAACAACAAATAACTAATAAACCTAGGTTCTTTCCATTTCTCCAGATATCCTCCCCAAAATGAAGAAGATGAAAAGGGATAATCAATAATAGCAACTCTCACAGAGTAGGCATTTGATTATTATGCTGATGGATTAAAGACTGCAGATAGAAGCAAACAAGATTCAAAACTAGGAAATTCAAATTCAGTCCTCATTCTGCTCTGGCTTAATTTGTGACTCTGGACAAGTCCCTTCATCCTTCTGAAACTCTACTGCCTCCTCTATAAAATGAGAATATAATACCTAAGACACATGTTCATTGTGGAGTTGTTTTCAATGACATAAAATTTCTTAGGCACTCAACACAAGATCTGACACATGCTAAATGCTCAATAAAAAGAATCTAAAGATAGTTCAAAGAAAACCAGATTTAAAAACCTAAGAAATAAACAGAAGAAACCACTATAGAAGGTGAAACACAAAATAACAAGATCCTAAAATTAAACTTTTACCTTACACAATTGTTTTTAATGCTAGGTCCCACCTCCTATATATAACAAAATACGTTCATCTTACTTCTTCAGTAAATGCCTCCCACACTACCCAAATCACTAGCCCTATGGTTTATATCCTAAATCCAGGTAATTTAATTCTCTTAATACATATTTAATCAGCATCTACTATATATCAAGTATTATTCTTGATTCTAAGAATACAGCAGTAAACAAAACAAACTTAAATAAGATATGGGGTGAGCTATGCAGCTATCAGGAAAACCATGTTCTAGGCAAAAGGAAGAGTCAATACCAAGGTTCTTAGGCAAGGAAACCAGTAAGACTGGAGGGAAGAGAACAAGAAGGGAAATAGAGACGATGACTCCAGAAAAGCAACAGAGTAGTCATAAGGATCTTATAGACCACTACAATGAACTTAGCTTTTTTTTTTTTTTTTTTTTTTTTGAGTTGGAGTCTTACTCTGTCACCCAGACTGGAGTGCAGTGGCTGCTCCCGGACCACCGCAGCCTCGACCTACTGGGTTCTGGCTATCCTCCCGCCTCAGCCTTCCAAGTAGCTGGAACTACAGGTGCGCGCTACCACGCCCGGCTAATTTTTGATTTATTGTAGAGATGAGGTCTCGCCAAGTTACCCAGGCGGGTCTCGAACCCGCGGGCTCAGGCAATCCACTCACCTCAGCCTCCCAAAGGCACGGGATTACAGGCTGAGCCACCGAGCCCGGCTTGAATTTAGTTTATAATAAGAATAAGATGAAGAACCACTGGAGTATTCTGAACACCATGTGACTTACATTTTGGCAGGATTTCTCTGGCTTCTCTGTTAAGAATAGACTTAGGAAGGAAAAATATAGAAACCAGGAGACTAAATATGATATAATTATGAGTGGCAGTAGAAAGAATTATTTAAGTTCTAGATATATTTCGAAGGCAGTGTCAACAAGATTTGTTGATGGATTAGATGTGAGTAAGAAAGAAGAATCAAGGATAATGCCAACATTTTAGACATAAGCAACTGAAAGAATGAAATTGCTAGTAACAGATAGGGGAAGGTTGTAAGGAAGAACAGATTTCGAGAAGCAATATCGAGATATCAGTTTGAAATATTACATTGAAATGTTTATTATGCATCACACGGAAATGGCAGATAGAAAATTATATACATGAGCCTATAGACAAGTAGTTCAGGGAAGAACCTGGCACTGGTGAGATAAATTTGGGAGCCATTAGACACAAATAGTCTGAGGTTGGATAAGGTCAACAAGTTAGTGTGAGCATGAGAAAGACACCAAGGGCTGCACCACCATCAACAATAATGTGCTCCCTCTATTCACATCCCTGTCTCCTTTGAGTTCTTCCTCTTTCCACTTTCCTGGTCTCCTAAGTACTACCCTCAACTTCTTTAAAAAAAAAAAAAAAGAAAGAAAAAGAATCATCTTCTCCAATCCACTGTAATACTAGACTGGGCTCCACACTTAACTCTTCCAGTGCCAGTTTCTGAAATTATTTGTTTATCTCACTGCTCACTTCATCCACTGATACACAATGAAAGAACGGATGTGGCTCAGCCTGTAATCCCGCGCCTTTGGGAGGCTGAGGTGAGTGGATTGCCTGAGCCCGCGGGTTCGAGACCCACCTGGGCAGCGAGACTTCACCTCTACAATAAATCAAAAAATCAGCCGGGCGTGGTAGCGCATGCCTGTAATTCCAGCTACTCGGAAGGCTGAGGCAGAAGGATCACCAGAGCCCAGCAGGTCGAGGCTGCGGTGGCCGGGAGCAGCCACTGCACTCCAGTCTGGGTGACAGAGTGAGACTCCAACTCAAAAAAAAGAGAAAGAATGGATGGTCAGTCCTGTGATCATTCCTCCACTATCCAACTAATGTGTCTGAGTTCTTCCTTCCCTTCTTTTCTGAAGTTTTAGTTCTGGGCTTCTTTTTTGAGGTTATACCACTCCTCTTAAAAAAAAAAAAAAGACCAAAGAACCTGTAGGAAGGCTGCTTCTAATGAACACAAAAACACCCTGTGGCTGTGAGTGCTTCTTCCATCTTGTATGCCACACAGACAGGGGCCTATCTTCCCAGCCACGCCAACCCTCCAGTCACTGCCTTTATATCTCATCTTATTTGATGACTACCACTCACTCTCCCTCAAACTCATCTCAGAAAGTTTATAAATTCTTCTATTTTCAAGGCAGTCTATTTTGTAACTGTTGGCTATTATAGTCATCATCTATTAGCACGTCCACGCAGTGCTTGTTAAACTTGAAAAACTTTGAGTCTACCTTCTCTGTACCAGATACAATTATTTGAGTGGGGAATTTTTAGTTCTAGTTAAGTGATTTTTAAAACAAGTGCACTCATAACACTTCTCTCCTTACAAAGTAAAAATATTCACAGGCATGTAAAGGCCCAATTCAGACACTTTAAAATTGGTAATATTTGCTCTTTTTGAAAATGATGAAATGATGGTTCATCAAAATTAAGTCATTTCTCTGATAACACCATTCATAGTTAGGATTTATGACAAATGGTCTAGTAACCTGTTAATACCTCACAGCGAAAGAAATAGCAAGTTGATTGGTAGCAGGCGCCAACAGTAAGCTATTACTAATTTCAGAGGATATTAGTCTGTTGACGTATTACAGCTAAAACAATCTCACATTCTTGTCCATGCATGGGAAAGAAACAGGAATTGTCAGCTCAACTGTTTCCAAGAAGGTCATAAGAACCCAGAGTTCAAATTGTATCTCTACTCCAGTAATTTGTCCTTCCCCTGCTGTCACTCCCATTATGGTTCAATTAACAGTGGAAGCCGGGAGCAACTTGATGAACATCTGTCGCATCCACCTGGAAATAATTCAATAAGGGCGCACCATGGGAAGATATTATGAGAAATCAGCCTAAGATTTTTTCCATTTTCACACTGGGTGGCAAGAGCAACTCGGATAATGGGAGAGAAAAGAGTATTTGATCACCTGGAAATATTAGGTCAATTTCCCACTGTAGCATTCCAACACATATTTGAAAGGAATAGCAAAATAATAACACAAGTGGATTGGACTTATGAAGCAACATACTCACAGTGGTGTATTTTAGACCAGATAAATAAAATACAGGAGCTGACAGAAGCTACTGTCAAGCAAAGTATCACTATCTAAATAGTGTGTACTGAGTAAAAGAACATATTTTTGATGTATTACCTAAGCATTTCACAGGATGCTCAAGGTTGATCTGGAAATGGACAAATATGTAAAGGACCATTAGTCTTATCTTGTGTGGAATGAAAAGACAATGGCAGTAACAACTTAAGATAAGCCGAGAATGAACCAAATTCCAGCATGTCCGCAATTCCCACATTGCACAGATCTATAGATTCTTTTTCAAATAGGCCTTATTTGTTGATTTTTTTCAAACTAGATTTTCAATCTTCAAAAGGAAAGAGTCCAAAAACATAATAAAAATGTTCTGCCCAAGACTGGAATGCTATTTATTTAGTAATCGTCACTTTAAAATTGTTTTTAATTAACATATCTAAATAACTAATCTGTTCACTTGCATCGCTAATTATTTTTCTCAAATGTTGTGCTCAATTATGTTTTTAAGACATCTGCGTGTAATGCTATTCCCATTCAAAATGAGGAGTTCAGATACTAGGCTTAGGAAGAAAGGTTGCAGGAACTACAAATATTTCAGAATAAAAAAGAAGACAGCCAGTGCATAAATACTATAATAGACTTCCAGCAATACAATGGGTAGTAGCAGACAAAGGAGGCACCAAGTCTTTCTACAGATGCCAGGACAGCAAGAAAAGGGTTGAAACCACAGCTGCAAGAGACAGGATGCTGTTTAGACAGAAGATGATATATCAGTGTTCAACAATGACATTAACTCTATTTTTCCTCATATTATTTTAAGTTGTGATTATTGTGTAAGATTTTGTTAGAGATCATCTCGTGTGAATTTAGCAACCCATTTCTGGACCTTGAAGTCACTCCTCCAGATGTATAATTCTGTTTCCACTTGATAGCACTGGATGTGTTTTAAATACGCTTAAATTCATTTATATATATGCAATGAATTGCATAAATTAGCAGATTTTACATAGCTTTAGAAACACATTGTAGACATCAAATAGGACAGATCTAAGTGCAAAATTAAACAATGGTTGAGGAGAACACAAGATGCCTAGAAAAATCCAGAAAAGGGACATCTACTTTAACACTTTCAAGGTTAAGGAACAAAGGAGCACACATTGCTACCACTTTTAGCCACTTACTGCTGCATTTGGTGGAAGAAAACATAAGCAAATGGCTTGCTATAGGAGCACAGGCTCACTGGGAACAGAGGGATTCCAGCCTACATCTGAGCCCAGAGTGGATATCTGAGTCCACAGTTGGACATACCCAGTGTCACATGAAGAGCCTGTCTTTGGGGACTCAAGGATGAGTCATTTTGTTTGTCATTAAACATTTAAGCTTAATCACATAATTTCATGAACTCACACTTCCAAACTGATGGCAATTTAAAATCAGTATAGCTAAGTGAAGTTTTAATTTAATGTTTATACAGCAAATGATTTTTTTATAGAAGATAAGCCACGTTCCTAAGATTGTTGAATTGAAAATAGTCAAAGTGAAATGAAAACTGTTGAAATAAAATGAAATTCCACAATAGAATTATATCACATCAAGAAACTAATCTAGGTCTCTGTTCTAAAAGAATAAAAATTAAGAAAGGTAAAATTAAATAAATTTCTGGAAAGTAGTTTCTGAAATCTTAGAGACCTCTCTCTCTCTCTCTCTCTCTCTCTCTGACTGGAAGAAAATATTAAAATAAAGATTCAAGAAAAACAATTAACAGTAAGTCTGAACACCAGTCAAATATCCGGCTCATTATAATTGAGTGATCTATCTCTTCAAGAGCTAAGTAAATTGACCTAAGTTCAAGAGAGGATTTAGCACTGGCATTAAAAGTCATTTTAAAGGAAATTTGAAAAAGAATTGTGACATTGAATTCAATAAGAACAGCCTCTCATTGAAACTTAACAAGCAAAGGCTGGCCTCATCCTGTTACAAAGGTAGATGGGCTGCGTTTGGAAGCCCTGTAAACCTGTCCTGACACTGGAACCCTCCCAACTCTCTAAAATCCCACATTTATCTGATTTACCTGGTTCTTTCTTGGCAATGTGGGAATCATTCATTCATGCATTTGTTCAACAAGCCTGAGTCCACAACATGCCAGTGACTAAGAACAGAAGTGTCCCGTCCTTTGCTGACATGGGGGAAATTAAGAAGCAAAAAAAAACCCCAAATTCTTTCTGAAAATGACAAATACTACAAAAGAAATAAATGAAAGTGGATTTAATAGAAAGTGACAATGGGAATATGGACTCTGGTAGCCTATAGGAAAACTTCCTTGAGATGGCAACATTTGAGTTGAATGATAAGGCTTGAATGATGAGGCTTGAATGATAAGAAGGAACCAGCCCTGGGAAGATCCAGAGAAGAGGGGAGGAGTAATCCAGACAGAGGTAAGAGTTATTGCAAAGGCCACAGGAAGAGAATGTACTTGGTGTCTTTGAGAACCAAAGGGTGCTCATTGAGGTTGGATCATAATGAATGAAGTAGAGAGTAACAAAAAGAAGTAGGGGAAACAGGCAGGTTCTTTAAAGTCAGGGTGAGTACAGATTTACTATAAGATAATAGGAAGCCATTATAAGACTTTAAGTGGTAGTAGTGTGGGGTATGGTGGTGAGATGGAAAGGTTATATAATCCGATGTATATTAGAAAATAAATATACTCAAATTTTAGTCCAGGCATACCCACTCTTCACTTTAAGAGGGTAATGTAATAGAAAGTGTAAATATAATACAAATAGGAAACGAAGAAGACATACACAAATATACAGAAAAATCAAAAAGACATATCTTTATAAATGAGCAGTTAATAAGACTAAAGACATTAGCATCTGGTTCTATGTCTGGAAGCAGACAGAAGCAGCCATAAGTTCACTGGATGCAGAAAAGAAACTAAAAATGCTTTATACACTACAGCAGACCACACTGCGGCAAATTACTAAAGCTGGAGTCTGGGAAAGGGTTTCACATATTTTTTAAAAATTAATAAATGCACTTGCTGACCATCACCTGTGACTTATAGAAATATATTGAGAAGAAATGATACAGATACTAGCAACCAAGAACTGAAACAAGGTGCCCACGGCTTCCATGGTTGGATCGTCCACATCTCTGGTATCACCATGAGCTGGGAGCACAAAATGTCATCTTAAACCCTAGGCAGAGAGGGGTAGGTAAAAAGAGAAAAAATATGCTTGAACTAATTCTCAGTAAAAGTGATCTAGCTGTCTTTGTTTTCATATCTTCCCTTCCCAACTTCTCGTCTTTCTTTCCTATCCAATTCTAGCCTTGGCAAACCATGAGGGGAAGAAGGGCAGTAGAGGAGAGTAAGTGAGTGCTGTGCTGAGGCCTGGTGGTGGGCACCAAGAAAGTAGGATGGAGCAGAGGAAGGGGCTGGGATGCTATGTGAGAGCATCAGCAGAGACAGGCCTGGTAGGGGAAGAAGGGAGGGTAACTGAACAAATGTGTTAACTGATTGAGCAAAGAGGTAAATATATGAAAGATAATGGGAGCCATTGCTAACTAAGAAGGAATTGACAAAGGTGGATAGAAGGAAGACCAGAAAGACTCCTAAAGCATTCCATTGGAACTGAAAGCATTGTAATGAGTTCATAAGATATAAAAAATTATTTACACATATATAGAAATAGCTATAAATCAAGGTGCATATATGAAGGTGTGTGTGTGTGTATATATATATATATATTTTTTTTTTTTTTTTTTAAATCTTCCAGTTCTATTTCCTAAGAAAAGTGAGAAGCAATGATATACCAGTAGCAATAAGCACATTGAGTAACCAGATCTGGTCTTGAAATACAATTCTTCAGGAAAAATAGCTGATTACAGGCTGAGTTAGAAAAAGTCTAAAAGGATAAGATGAGCTTAGAACATTCTGTTATGCCAGAACACACACCAGCTTGAAAGACTACCACTGGCCAAATCTAGGAAAATTTGAGCATCTGAGAGAAAGAGAGAAAGAAAGAGAGAGAGAGAGAGAGAGAGAGAGAGAGAATGAGATCTTGCATCTTATTGAATAAAATAGAAATCTATGAATCCATGCTGATATAATTAAATAAAAGAGAAGAAGGCACAAATTATTTCTCACAATAGAATGTTAATGTGTAAATATAAAAAGAATGATTGAATTAGATAATCATCATTTTACAACCAGGATAGTGATAGTTAATACAAGCAGGATTCATCAATAAATGCCAAGCCTGATAGATGGTGGATGGCATAATATGGCAATATCTCCCCACAAAATCCTACTCAAACCCAATGGAAAGTGGTCATTTTAAAGGTAACTTAAGAGACACGATCTTAGCCAGGTAATCAAGGTTAGCATCACCAGTGATTTGATGGCTCAACACTATGTGCCTCCTTGATATTCTCTACTGAGAATTCCATAGAATCATTTCTATGGTCAAGAATTAATGGCCTGAGTTTGGTCATGGGGAAACACTGGATAAACCCACATTAAGAATTATCCTACAGAATAAAGGACTCTTGAGGACGTGACAGATAGACAGAGATTGAGGAATTGTTCCAAAGTGAAAGACAATCTGACAACTAAATGCAGCACATTTAAATTGCTTATTGACCACAAAGGAATAAGAGACATTTGATGGGACAGATGGTGAGATTTGAGTGAGGTCAGCAGGATGGATAACAGTGTATCAGTGTTCATTTCCTGATTAGAAGGACTGTACAGTAGTAATGTAAGAGAGTGTCCTTATTTCTGGGAGGTAAACACCAAAGAATTACATATACTCATACACACACACAAACACACACACAGAGAGAGAGAGAGGGAGAGAGAGAGAGACAGAGAGACACAAACAGAGTGGGGAAATATATAAAATGTTAACAACTAGAAAAGCTGAGTTATAGGGATATAGGAGTTCTTTTATTGTTCTTTTGACTTTTCTATAGATTTTAAACAATTTAAAAATTTCTTAAATTACATACAAAATATTCTAATCAAAATTCCAAATATGTGAAAAAAATACCTACTAGTAAAAAGGACAGGCAACTTTTTCAACAAATAGAAAATGAATTCACTAAAAATAAAATTATGTGTAGTACTGTAAAAAATATATTTAGAAAACTCTTTTATTTATAAAATGAAAATAGCTTTTGGTAAAAGATAAAATAATTCATAAATAAATTACTCTAAAAGATTATATGTGAAAGAACAAAATCAAAACCTTGGTGATTTTATTAGTTTTATATTGCTTCCATAACAAATAACTATAAACTTAGCAACATAAAATAAAATTAATTATTATCTAACAGTCTCTGTGGGTCAAGTCTGGATTCAGTGTGTCTCAACTAGTTCCTCTTCTCTGGGTCTCACAAGACCAAAACCAAGGTGTTAGCAGGTCTATGTTCTTTTCTGAAGCTCTGAAAAGAAACTACTTCCAAGCTCATTCAGATTGTTGATAGAAGTCAGTTCTTTGTGGAAGGACTGAAAACTCTATTTCTTTGCTAGCTGCCATCCCAGGACTGCCTTAGCTTCTAGAAACTTCTCTTTGTTCCTTACCCATATGCCCCTATACCTCAGAGCCCTTTTCATACTTAGAATCTCTCTGACTTCCCTCCTTTGTTGTGTCTCTTCTGCCTTCTTCTTCTGTCACATCTCTCTGTTTTAAATCAGAGAAATTTCTCTGTTTTAAACGGCTCATGTGATTAGATTGGGCCCACATAGATAATCTAGGATCTTCTCCCTCTTTTAAGAACTATACATAATCTTAATTAAATCTGCAAAGTCCCTTTTGCCATATAACATATCAACAGAGATCAGACCATCTTTCGGGGGTCCCTTATTCTGTTACTACAGAGATAAAATATATATATAGATGTTATGGAGAACATATTGGCCTCAATTCTTCACTTTTCCCTCTGGTTAGACCCTTTGTCAGGAATTATGAAATTCCTCCCACTATGGCAGAATATATTTCTACATCTCTTGACTCTGTGCTCAGACAATATTAATTACTGTAGTGATGCAAGCTGTAAGAGACTTTGAGTATTTCTATTTGTCCTCTTATGTCCTTGAAATCAACATAAGTAGAACATCCTTATCTAGTTTCCTGGCTCAAGGAAGATGAGCAGTAAATGGAACATGTTACCCTGCTGAGTCCAGCCAAGTTCAGCTGATTCACAGACATGTAAGCAATAATAAATGATAGTTTTAATTCATTGGTTTGGATGACAGTCAACAATGACTAACAATACAGTGAGATAAATGTTAGTCTAAAAATAGTCACAGAAAAATGTTAAATAAATCAGAAAATATTACGAAAGAATTTACCCAAAATATAGTATACAAATACAAAGAGGAAAAAGTAAAAACAGCAAGGTGCCACAGATAAGAGACTCGGGGAATAGAATGAACAGCATTGAATAGCATTCGAATTATAGTAGTTGCAGAAAAAGAAATAAAGAAAATGATGAATAAGAATACTAACAGAAATAATAGATGAGAATTTGTCAGTTTAGTCAAAACATGAAGGCTCTGATTTAAAAATATGTTGAGCATCAAGCAAAAAAATTAAAGATAAATTGATATTTAGATATCTAGAAAAACCAAGGAACACAAGAACATCTTTAAAAGACTAAAAATTTTCAGAAGGAAAAGAGAGATGATCAGAATCATGAAACAAATAGCATTTTTAACAGCAACAAAAGACAATGGGGCAATACCATTAAAGGACTGGGGAAAAATAAATTTAAATCTCTCATATAACCAGCTAAATGATCACTCCTGACTGAGTTCAACTAAAGATAGCTTAAGACATACAAATACTGATGATATTTAAGAAAATTACTGAAGAATATATTTTAGAAAAGTGAAAATAAAAGGAATATGTAGGACATAAGCAATAGTGAGACAAAATATTACTGAAAATACATTAGTAACTGGGCTCGGTGGCTCAGCCTGTAATCCCGCGCCTTTGGGAGGCTGAGGTGAGAGGATTGCCTGAGCCCGCGGGTTCGAGACCCACCTGGGCAGTGAGACCTCATCTCTACAATCAATCAAAAAATCAGCCGGGCGTGGTAGCGCATGCCTGTAATTCCGGCTACTGGGAAGGCTGAGGCGGAAGAATCACCGGAGCCCAACAGATCGAGGCTGCGGTGGCCAGGAGCGGCCACTGCACTCCAGTCTGGGCGACAGAGTGAGACTCCAACTCAAAAAAACAAAAAACAAAACAAAACAAAAAACTACATTCACAAATTATTTTCCATTTCCCAGACTGAAAAATATTAAAATGCCTGACATTATAAAGTATTGTGACAAAGAATCCTTACAGACTGCTGGTGGTACAGTTCATTTGGCACAACCCTTGTGAAAAATTAGCATCATCTAGAGAAGTTTCAAGATGTGGATTTTCTTCACCTCGAAATTCCACTTGTAATATATGATTTGCCTTACGTTTCTTTTAGATATGTTGGAAGAGTCTTTCCCATGTGCTGAAGAAGAAAAATATATAAAAATGTTCATTGTGTCACTGTTTTCCATAGCATAATATGGAATATATGATTTGCCTTACTTTTCTTTCAGACATGTTGGAAGAGTCTTTCCCATGTGCTGAAGAAGAAAAATATACAAAAAAGTTCATTGTGTCACTGTTTTCCATAGCATAATATGGAAATGATGTAAAGAGCCATCCAAAAAAGAAGGGATAAATCACTTTCAGTGTACTCATACAATACAGCATTATACAGTTGTAAAAATCAATCACCAGAGAGAAATCCCAAAAAGTATGAGTTTGAGTGAAGAAGTATATTGCAGAATGATACATAAAGTACAAAACCATTAGGGTAAAGTTTGAAAACATCAAACAATATATTTTATAAGTGTAAAATATATGTGATGACAGGATTAAAATACATATTAGAATTATTGTAAATACCAAATAAAGAATACTGCTAGGCTGGGCTCGGTGGCTCAGCCTATAATTCCAGCACTTTGAGAGGCCAAGGCAAGTGGATTGCCTGAGCCTGTAGTTTCGAGACCAGCCCAGGCAATTTGGCGAAACCTCACCTCTACCATAAATCAAAAAAAATTAGTTGGGTGTGGTAGCACACGCCTATAGTTCAGACTACTTGGAAGGCTGAGGCAGAAGATTTGCCAGAGCCCAGCAGGTTGATGCTGGGGTGGCTGTGAGCGTGCCACAGCACTCCAGCCTGGGTGACAGAGTGAGACTCCAACTAACTTAAAAGAAAAAAAAGAATACTGTTTTACTCAGCAGAGAGGTGGAGGGAAATGGGTTTGGGACAAAGAACATAGATTTTCAATGTAAAAATAATGTTAGGGAGTTTTAAAAATTTTAGCAAATAGAGAAAATTGATAAAAATAGGTAGTATATACATAGGTGTTATATTATTTGCTTTATCTTTCCCGTATGTGTCTAATATTCTTAATTAAAATATCTAAACAATATTTCTAAAGGTCATTCAGCTTATTTCTGTAGAGATTGAGAGCAATCTAGAAGGGTGTTTTAGTGCATGAATCCTCCCAGGGGTGGATGCATTTGCAGAAGACAACTGGAGAGACAGAGGCTGGGTTGATAGCTGTGAAACACTAATGGAAAAATATCAGGATTCCTAGACCTGGCATGTTTTATTACAGAGCAAAGAAGAGCAAAACTTCCTTGTACCCCTCAAATCTCTCTAGCAAGAAGACTCTCTAATCTGCTTATGATTAAGTCTGACCATCATTAGGTGAACACAATTATCAACTTTAATAGCATTTAGGATCAGGTCATTTCAAGGCATAGGGAAGCACTGTGATGTCTTGGACAGAACACAGGTTTAGGAGCCAGAAAAACTTGGGTTCAAATACTCCACCCTGAGTTATTTGGATAAGTCCCTTATTCTTCTAGAAGCTTCAGAATTCTCATTCTCAAAATGATGTTAACATTACTTCATTAGCAGAATAGACAGAGAAATAAATGTGACAACTTATAAAAGGTATGGTACCTAGCAGGCACTCAATATGCTAATCCCTTAAACTTCCTTCAAATAATATTGATATAAACAAAGACAAAATGTTTTAGAAACCAGATATATCACAGGATGCGGGGGGGGGGGAGGCGTGTTTTGCAATGAGGAAAATGCAAGTCCTTACCACCTGAGATATCAGATTGCATATGTCTTTGAATACATTGGGTGACATTTCTCAGTATCACTCTCTTCATCTGAGAAATAGGAATAACAAAATGTAATTTACAGAGTTATTGAAAGATTCAGAGATACCATAAAGTGCTAGGCATAAAAAGGCATTCATAAACAGTAACTACTATTATTATTGTTATTGTCAATACTATTGACCTCTAAAAACTGAGAGGAGACAGAGAAAAAGAGAAGATGAAAAGAAATTAGGAATTGGCGATCACAGAGTGAGAAACTAATTATGAATTTTAAAAACACTAAAAGTCTTCTTCAATCTAATGTGTCTCTACACAAACTTTCAAGAGAATAAGAACATTTCATTTTCAATAAAACTTTGTATAACTAAAACCCCTATAGCTTTCTCAAAATGATTGACAGACTTCTTGTTAAAAATTGAATAAAAAGAAACAATAAATGCTTAGGTTTTAAGTCTTCATTACCCTCAATAAATACATTTAGAGAATCATAATAAAATCTGAATTTAAGATTTTCAAATGAGAAGCATTCTTTAAAAAATGATTCGAATTTATATTGTACACTTAATTTAGCATCTGTCTTTGTGTTATATGTTCTCTCGTTAGTTTCCAAATCCCAGAAACCATGCAAAACTACAGGTTATATTATTTGTCATCGAAGTATGGCCTCTGACCTAAAGTATCAACAAACACCACCTGAAAACTTGTTAGAAATGGAAATCTTAGGGCCCCATCCCAGCCCTACTGAATCCAAAACTCCAAGGGTGAAGACCAGCAATCTGTGTTTCATAAACCTTCCGGGTGATTCTGAAGCATGTTCAAGGGTTTCACATTAGTAAATCCACAGTTTCCAGATCTTGAGACTAGTCAATGTTACTTACAGTGCTCTGACCACACTGGGCAGAGAGACACCTGTACAAGGAATTTGTATGTTAGCTTGCAGTCTGAACTGGAAGACCTCTAAGATCCCCTACATCTTTGATACTACAAATAAAGGTCTCCATTTACAGAAAATGCTTCAAAATACAGAGAAGGAGGTTTTACATGATAATCTTTTAGTCCCTTCCACACCAAAAGTGAAAGACAACCCAGTGTGGCATGAGGGAAAACTTCAAATACACACTGAAATCTTAGCAACTCTTTTCCTGTAAGAAGAGAAAAATAATGGTAAGTTGGGTTGCACGGTTTTAGAATTCCACACCTTTTAGCTCTCATGTCTTCATTCAAACTAAATAAAAGCCTGAAGTAGAGAAAGCACCCTGACAATATGTAGGGCAAAAATCAAAGACAGATGATAGTCTCAGAGATAGGTTTACAAGTTCTTTGGCCAGATTTTAAAGCATAGGACTCAGGTAGATTGCCCAGGTTGGCACTGACAGAGAGGCCCTACCAAGTGCAAGGATTCTATGCTCCTGTTGAGAATCAACCAATAATCTTATACATGCATCTCTTATTCAGGGTTACTATAGAGAAATCTCTTAAAGAAACTTTAATACATGAGGAGGACCCCCCAAAAAATTATTTTTTGGAGGTTAGGCCCCTTGTAGTACAGGTTTCCCCAGCTAGGTAAGTGTTCTAGGAACCCATTAGCATCAGTGTACCAGCTAAGCATCGTGAGAGGCTGGATTCAGCTTCAGTGAATTTATTTTGGAGATTCTTTCAACATATTTGCTCATTTCATGATGCGTGATTTATAAGCACACTTGTCCAAACCATGCTGAGTGTTCAGCCGTTTCTGACCAAAACTGGCATCACCCCTGTGCCCCACTGTACCTATTTACCCGATCTTGCCCTAAGCAACTTCTTTTTGTTGTTTCCCTGGATGAAAAAAGTCCTCAAAGGGAAATGTTTTTGCAGATGTGGAAGAAGTGAAACAAAAAACAGCAGAAGCACTAAAAGGCATCAAAAAATCGATGAGTTCAAAAACTGTTTGGAGCAGTGGAATACATCTTGATAGGTGTATTGCCTCAAACAGAGAGTACTCTTAAGTTTACTGAAACTTAAACATGTAAGAATAAATAAACAAGTTTTATAAATAAATTCTGGGTTTTGGGGGGTCCCCCCATACTATATATGAAAAATAAGTTAAATTGATATTTCGCCATTTCCAGGTTGACACCAAACCCAGATATGTATATTCACCTTTTTCTAAACTAGCTACTAAAGATTTTCTCAGAAAGTCATGGTGCTTCTCCCAGGAATACCCAACCCCTTAGCTCCAGGAGGCAGAAATCACCCCCAAAATCTTCAAAAGACCCTTTTTGGGGAAAAAGTCTATATTTTCCCAATAGAAAAAGGCTTCCTGATTCCAAGGACTGTTTCCCAGAGTTCTAAATGGAACTAAAATCAAGCAATCCTCAGTACATATTCATCTCCATCATGGAAGGTTCACTGCTGTCAGATCACACTGACCAAATTCGACTATCTCATTCTGCACTTATTTCCACTTCTCCATGACTCGGTTAGGATAGTGGTATCTTGGCCAACAACAGAGTCTTTTCCAGGCTTTCTTGACAGAAGGTCTATTCTAAATCAAAACAATTCCATTTATCCAAATGAAGATGTGTTCACATCTTCATTCCTACCTTTAATTCATCAGTAAAAGTCTCCTACATTTAAAAAAATAGAAAAATTATGTTCAATGGAAGATTTTCAAATGTATCTCCTGAGTCCAGAGTTAAGCTTTGCATAAACTCTAAATAACCCATATGATTACACACAAGCCCAGCAGGATGTATAAAAGTCTCAACTTTCCCCCATTATCTTTATTATTGATATTTATTGTAGATCACAGAGCCCTAGAAAAGAGTGTTGCTAGTAAATTCTAAAGCTGTCCTAAAGTTAATATGAAAATCTGTATATTGTAAAATCCACGTAGTGCTTCAGTGAGTGATTTCCTTCTCCACATACCAAGCTCTGGTCATATTCTAGCTGAATTCTACACTATATGAGTTTTTTAAAAAAAAGTTATATCCTAGTAGGGCAATCTTCAATGTATAATTATGTTGATGCCTTTGTTGCCTGTATTCCATAAGAATTACTAAGTAAGGTAAAAATGGAATCATAGAGTGCTTTTCAATAAAATTAGGGCATCTATAAACGATTCCCAAGTTAATTATTTAGCACCAGCTTCATAACTAAGGCAGGTACTGGGGTGTCTTTCCTGCTTCTTGCAATATATAAATTTTATTATCAAATTAGTATGGCAGAAAGTGTTTTCATTTCTTTAATGAACGAAATTATCACATTTCCTCGTTATTGCTCCTTTCACACACAGCACTAACCATGAAAAAGAACCTTAAGAGTGGCTTGAAGACCAGGCTGGGTGGCTTAGTCTGTAAACCCAGCACTTTGGGAGACCGAGGTGAGTGGATTGCCTGAGCCCGTGAGTTCGAGAACCACCTGGGCAACTTGGCGAGACCTCATCTCTACAATAAATCAAAAATTAGCAGGGTGTGGTAGCGCACACCTGTAGTTCCAGCTACTTGGAAGGCTGAGGCAGGAGGATGTCCGGAGCCCAGCAGGTCGAGGTTATAGTGGCTGGGAGCAGGACTGCACTCCAGTCTGGGTGACAGAGTGAGACTCGAACTCAAAAAAAAAAGAGTGACTTGAAGACATTTGCTCAGTACCCAGTGTCTCCTTAGTCATCATGTCCAGATTCCTATCAGAAAAGGTAACGACTTGAGAAGCCCAATTACTCAAGCCAAATCACTGTAGCTGTTGCCACAGAAAATGCAACAAAGGCCTTATTTTATCAGGCAGACTATCTACTCTTGTTTCAACCATTGGTGTTAAGTATCCAACATTAATAAAAACATAAAATCCCTCATTGATCTCAGGAAGTCTAAGGTGTCATCCCTGACCAAGGATTAGAGACAGGGACAGGATGCTGTCTAATTGCCTCCTGCACTCACCAGAGCTCCCTCCTCAGACCATTCACCACTGCCAGTCACAGAAATGGTCCAAATACCTTTTTTGTGTAAAGGATATATCATAAGAGCCGTATCATATTCTAGGAAATCAGTGAAACTTTCCATTTAAGTTTCCAAATGTCGAGGACTTTAAAAAAAATTTTTTTGGTTTTGTTTTGTTTTGTTTGTAGAGATGAGGTCTCAGTATGTTGCCCAGGCTGGTCTTGAACTCCTGGTCTCAAGCAATCCTCCTGTCTCACCCTCCCAAAGTGCTGGGATTATAGGCATGAGCCACCACACCTGGCACAGGAATACCTATTGATGAGACCCTTCTCTTCAAGTTCATGCTCACAGACTACCTAAATCTAACCTAGAAGAAACAAAAAATGCACATCTTACCTTTGTGCACTTCTGCAACTCATTTCCTAAACCAAAGTTCATAATAGGTTAGTGCCACGTTCCATTTTGCAATTGCTTCTAACAATGCCTTTCTGATATTCTGTCCTTCTCATATGAAACCCCAGAAAATAAAAAGAATTTCTATTTGAACAATGACTTCTACCTGACTCATTTATGCTTTTCTGATTAAAGGTTTTGGTAGGGAAAAAAAAAAAAAGAACTAGGGCACAAAATCTTGTTAGAAAGCTTATTTAAAATCTGCATGTCTCTTCCAGCCTAGTGAAATATGTTTCCCCAGAAGCTGATAAGTTAAAAAGAAAAACTTCTTTTACTTACATGGTTTCTGATCCTTCTCTGAAGCAGGATTTAGTATCAACACCAGGTCCTAAATTCTTGCACTACCTCTTGCACTAAGCATAATAATTACCCATGTTACATCTTTGATTGAGCTCTTCATCTCTTCCAGAATCCTCCCTTTGCTGCTATCCACCTACTCAAATCTCCCAATCCTTTCATATCTCTGTGAGGGAGTGCCCAGCTGCTCCAATGTGCAAAGGTTGCTCCCTTTTCTGAGGCTTCTCTAATCTTCACAACAGAGAATTACAACCTTGTTTCCCCTCTTAGACCTGAAGTGTGTTATTTTCCCTCTGCCTTGGATCATGTCCAAGGTTGGAGTTGATAAGTATGTCTCTGTCCAACTTCAAGTTATCTAAAAGTAGATGTTGGAATGAAGTTTGGGGTGCAAGATGTTTACTAGGTACCTATACTTGAAGAAGGAGGAAGAAGACAGTGGACAGAGGGAGAAGAAGAACTGATTCAGTCTTGTCAACTTCTTGGTCAATCTGTCTTGGAGCTTTGAAGAGAATATTGCTGGTTAGAGCTATGCTACCTCATGCTCTATTGACCAGGGCTTTATAAGTTATCCTAGCTCAGTCATCTGAGGTAGGCCGCCCTGAACGGGGCATAATAATTTCAGGCAAGCAGGTCTGCAGCTGAGACAGATTGCAAGAGCTGACTGATGGAGATTGCTGACCACACTTCCTGCTGCTTCCTCCCTGACGAAGGACTCATCTCCACATCTGCTTCAGTGGTCATTAACTGTTTACACTCTGATCCAATCTCAACATTTTTCCATCAGACTGCATTTTACTTTTCCAATGCCTTTGCTACGATTGGCCAACAGGAGGCACTGAAAGGATAGAGAGCAAAAGGAAAGGAAATGCCAGATCTCTTGATCTCTCAGTTTGTGTGGCCTCTCCTATTAGGTTGCAACTTTTGCTGGAAAATCCTGCCCTATGTCGATCTAGCATCCAATAGGCAGGCCAGTTATAATTCTAGCTTCCAACAAGTGACCCCAGTTCCTGGGCTTTTGCAACACCTCTCCCTCCCTTGTTCCTCCAGACTTAAGAATGGTACTAGCTTTCAGCTGCCACTTCATAGTTATCACCTTGTCCATTGTTTGGCTTCCCAACTCTTCCATCACTATGTTAACAGCTCCTCTATTAAAATTCTCTCTATTCGAAATCTCTAGAATGATTTAGGTTTGCCTGACTGGACCCTAACCAATAAAACCTTCTCAGAAGCAAGACTGCACACAGAAGCCCAATATATTAAAAAAGATCAAAATCACAAAGCTCTTCCCAAAGGGGGTTGGAAACACAGTGCTTTCTGTCCCAGAGAGGACTCTGGTACCTCAGAGTTTGAAATCCACAAAGGATTCAATTACTGTGGTACATATTACCCACACAACTAGGGACAGTGGCTAGCTGCTGGATCACAGAATTATGCAAACTGGAATAAATTCCTAGTATTCAAAGGATTCTGTATTCCCAGGAGAACAAGTAGTATCCCCAGAATCCAATTATATGATAATATATCAGAAAATCAGCCACCCCAAAACTTTCAGAGTGCTCTATTTTGGACTCCTCGCCTGCCCAGTACTGAGAAACAGCCTTACTAAAGTATGCACCTTTTATCTGCAAACCAAGTAATTAGTGACTACCTATGTATCTTCTTTAGATATCTATAAAAATAAATGCATGCTTCCAGGTTAACACTGGGTTCAGCATTGGGTCCTCACATGTCTGTTTCTTCCATTGGAACATGGCAATGGCTGTCTTATCTGTCAAATTCCGTAGCACGAAGTAAGTTCTCATTTCCGTACTTTTCTCTTGAACGTAAAAATAAAGTTTTATTTCATATTTTTTCTCCACTTTATTGGCTTCTCTATGCATGTGGTATAGTGATGATGCAGAAGAAAAGAACAATGGGACATTTTTGAATACAATTCCATTATGAAGAATAAGAATGCTAATATAAGTGTCATCAGAGAGAAATTTAAATATACCAGGATTCCTCTTGGGAAATGTAAGAAATGCAATGTTTGAAACAGACTTAATAAAATTCTAACTTTTTCCCCAATAGACACCAATAACTATAACAATGGGACATTGCCTTACTTCAAATGAATGATTACCCTTGACAATAGAAGTATAAACAGTGCTTTTAAATCTGTTAAGTTAAATGAAAGAAAAGAAAGGAATGTCTTTGGAAGCAAAGGAAGGAAGCAAATTTAAGAAACTACCTGGTATGAGTGAATGGTTATTTTGCTCAACTTCAAAATTACAATAACAGCTTTTTTCTGGAAATGGAGACCATTCTAGTCAGTACCTGATTAGAGTTCATTATTCAAAAGGAGGGGAAAAAGAACATTCACTGAACAACTGCAGCACGTGAGTGACTGTGCTTGCTGCTTTCACATACATTTTCTTGTTCCATTCCTAAAATAATTCTGATAAATATTGTCCCACTTCACGGAGAAAGAAAGAGATCCATAAAGATTAAGTTACTTGTTCAGAGTCAAATAGCAAAGTAATGGGGTCAGAAATACAAGCCAAAGCAACCCAATGTCAAATTCCCATATTTCTTCACCCCAACTGTTTTCTGATTTGGGTAAAAGTATTGCTCCCTTAGTGAAAGTAGTTTGTTTATTATTTTCAAAAAAAGATTTTTCCCAAAAGGAGAGAAGTTTACTTTGTGCCTCACTTACAAATGTCAATTTTATGGACATAGCTCAGTTTTTATTCTCCTAATAACCCTAAGAAAGAAACTATGAGTTTCATGGCATCAACTCACTAAATAATTTTCCTAATTATTGTTTTCTTACTAAGATAATATCTGTTAAATGGATGCCTATTTGTGAACTGATACTCATCAACTTATTAGAATTAACCTATCTTTGACCCTCATAATGGGGCCAGATTGATATAGTTGAGATTAATGAGTTAATTATTTTCGGACAAGGTACAAGGAGCACAAACTGTTTCACACTGTTAATACTTCGTGGTGTTTTCTACTTCCTATGCAGCGTTGACACCTATAAAATAACCCAGCACAGTTCTTTTTCCAACTTAACAATGATAAATGCTAGTATTTTCCCAAGAACACAGAAATCATTCGGATGAAAAAGGAAGTGATAACACAAGACTGCAAGATATTCTTTAAAAACAATTGTCTTTAAATCCTTTTATTTGACAAATTCATGCTTCCACAGACTTAGCTGCCTCAGAGTGTCATTTTTATAGTTCAATTAGCCTGCTCGGAGGACTTAAGTCCCATTATTGGTAAAGCAGGAGTCACTGACAAATTAGCAACAAACTAACATGGGAATGAAAGCACTAGAAATTTTCAGAATCATTGAGAAAAAGGTTGTTAGCATGATAGTATGTATGCGATTTCATATACATTTGCTTATGGAACTGATCCTTTCATTTTCTCAGAAAATAAAAATGCAATTTTTTTTCTTTGGAAGGCCAGGATCCATAGAGTTGCAAGAGCTAAAAAATTTGGTTTTCTTTTTCTCCATTTTACAGTTTACCTACCATCTATCCACCGATGATTCCCAACTTATATATGTCTCTAACTTCGACTGCTAGTCTGAGTTCCAGACTCATAAGCAACCACCAAGAAGATATCCCCAGCTGTATAGCCTTAGGTGTCTCAAATTCCTTCAATCCTGCCTAGAAGTTCGGTCAGCATAATAAAGCCAAGACTTGGCTTTTTGTGTGGTAAGACCCTAAATAACCATTTTTCCTGTTCACGCCTTTAGATAAGTTTTCTAATATGAAAGCGCATTACCTTTAAAATTGAATTATATTAAATGTAAAAATTTAAAATATGTTTTTAAGCATATTATGGAGTCAGACAGACTGGGTTCAAGTCTTGGCTCTGACACTTCCCATTGTGTGCTTTATTTTTATTTTTTTTTTATTTTTTTTGAGTTGGAGTCTTGCTCTGTCGCCCAGACTGGAGTGCAGTGGCCGCTCCTGGCCACCGCAGCCTCGCCTGCTGGGCTCCAGCGATCCTTCCACCCCAGCCTTCCGAGTAGCCGGAATTACAGGCATGCGCTACCATGCCTGGCTGATTTTTTGATTTATTGTAGAGATGAGGTCTCACTGCCCAGGCGGGTCTCGAACCCGCGGGCTCAGGCAATCCACTCACCTCAGCCTCCCAAAGGCGCGGGATTACAGACTGAGCCACCAGTGTGACTTTAAACAAGACATCTCTATCCTCTTGGAACTCAGGTTCCTGGCATGTAACATGGAGCCTAGTAGTGATTCTTATTCCATAGAGATGTTGTAAGAATTGCCTAAGAGTAATGAATGCAAAGGACTTGGCACAAAAAATGCTAGCTTTAAATGCTAGCATTGGCCTTCCATACAATCCAGCAATCCCTCTCCTGGGAATATCCCTGAAGAAGCATAAATCGTTCTATAAGAAAGACACCTGCACATGCATGTTTATTGCTGCTTTACTCACAATAGCAAAAACATGGAACCAACCGTACTGCCCATCAAAAGGGGACTGGATAAAGAAAATGTGGTATTATATACACAATGAAGTATTGTGAAGTCATAAAGAAGAACACAATCATGGACTTCGCAGCAAATTGGATGGTATTAGAGACCATAATACTAAGTGATCTATCACAGAAACAAGGAACTGAGGACTGCAAGTTTTCACTCATAAGTGAGCCCTTAACATTAATCACATTAGCACAAGGGGGCAGCAGTTGCTGGACACTGCTAGGAGAGGGGAGGTACATAACAACACAAAGGATACCTGGTCCTATATCAGCGGGAGTGATGGCCAGTTAGAAGTCATACTTCACTGCATGTAGCCTACTTACGTAGTTACTCCTCATTTGTACTCCACATCTCTATAATAAGATAAAATTTAATTTTAAAAAATTCTAGCTGCTCTAACGGTAGTATAGGAAGCTCTTCTTGCTACATTTCCTCTCCTTTGATTAGCACCAACAACTATCCAATGAGATAAACCAAAAAATCTGGAATCATTCCATATTTCCCTTCTCTACAGTCCTAGTTTACTGTCCTGTCACTGTACTTACCACATGCCTCTTGCCTTTATATATTTTTTCTTTTTCCCCTACCATCTTTTGCCACTTCTTACCTGGTTTTCAGCAGGTTTATTACATTCCAATTAATTCTCCATACAACAGAGCAATTTCCTTGGAAAACAAGTTGGATTATACCCCTCCTGTGTTTAAAATCCTACCATGACTCCTACCTTTGGGATAAAGTTCAAGTTCTTTATGAAGACATCCAAGGTCTTTGTTGACCTGCATTCTGTTTACTTTGCCAGTCTGCCAATCCCTCAAACTTCCAGTGCACTAACAACATAAATGTTTTCAGAGAGCACACCAGGTTTGCCTCAATGCTTTGCTTATGCTGCTCCCCTTTTGCCTGCCTGCCAAGCTGTTATTCAATTTCCAACTCAGTGGTAACTTCCTTAGAGAGCCTTCCCGGACATGCTCTGCAACCCCAAGAAGATTGGCAATTTCCTTCTTGACATTCTTTTGCATATATGTATACGGAGTCTCACTCCATCACCCAGGCTGGAGTGCAGTGGCACACTCACGGCCACCCCAGCAACGAACTGCTGGGCTCCAGCGATCATTCAGACTCAACTTTCCAAGTAGCTGGAACTAAAGGCGTGCACTACCGCGCCTGGCTAATTTTTGATTTATTATAGAGATGAGGTCTTGCCAAGTTGCCTGGGGTTGATCTCGAACCTGCCTGTAATCCCGAGGCAATCCACTTGCCTCGGGATTACAGGCTGAGCCTCCAAGCCTGTAATTACAGGCTTGGGATTACAGTACTGGGATTACAGGCTGAGCCTCCAAGCCTGCCCCTTTTGCATATTTATGGTTATATGCTATTAATATACTTTGTACTTATTTTTCTATCCATTTCCTTTGTTTAAAATGGGTTCTTCTTAAGGCAAAAGTTCATGTTATTTCAGTTTAATATCCCCAGATTGATTATTGATAAATACAATTATCCCATAATACAATGTCAGGCACATAGCTAGCACTGAATAAATGCTTATTGAATGCATATCCTTGAAATCTTATGTAAAACATAGTATTTCAATGTCTATTTACTCAACTCAAATACATGCCTCTGTCCAGGCCTTGTTTGATTTTTTTTTTAATTAAAAAAAATCATGACTCAGTAAGGCCAACATAAACAGGAAAGATCTACATGATCATCAAGTCACACTGAATCAGCAGAAAAGGGGAACTTTAAAACATTTCAATACAATAATATTATCAATAGGTTAAAGAGAGACATTGATCATTTCTTTGAACGTCTTTTCCCTTTATATCTTCCACTTTGAAGGTCAAGTTTCTCCTGGGGTATGGAGGAGGGGTTCAGCCTAAAGGAAGGAGGTCAATGCTAGACTCTGAGTCTCAGAGTCTAAAATGAATGGGTACATAGTGAGACAATAATCTTGAAGGTCATAGTTCGTAGCTAAAAAACACGTTCTGAGGTTTTATATCATTGCCATTATTACTATAAAACTGGTTAGTTACATGTCAAAAGTAAGCATGTTGAACATAGATATTAGAATTTTACAATAAGTCGTAGTGTATTGGGGATGGCAAGTATGCAGGTCCTACCGCCAGGAAGCAGAAGTTCTTCCATTTCTCGTTAGCAGAGGCTGGAAAGACAGAGGGAGAAGCAAGAAGTGGAAGCAGTATTTCCTCAGCCAGAGATGACCCTCAGGCAGTGAGAGGAGGTAGGTATGGTGGACACCCTCAAGTTGACGAAGAAACCCAGTGTGAGGGTTTCTTGATCTTTGCTCCTCAATGCATAGTCTCAGCAAATCTACAAACTCCTTTGTAAATGTCTTTGTCCAATATGGCATGAGAGCAACATGACAGTGTCTCAAGGGTAGTTTACATTAAATGAGAAAGGTTTCTAAGTGGGTGAACTAAAGCATTCTTTCACTGAGATCTCAATGTCTAGCATGATAAAGCTAAATCAGGTGAGAAATCCTCGTATCCTCTCCACCATCCAGGCCTTTCCTGGTACAGAGAGAATGGAGAAAACTAAAGAAAACCACACTTAGAAAACAAGGCAGCCACACAGGTAGACATCTCAGGCAAGAAATTGAGATTTTATAATTAAATTTTTTTGAGTCAGAGTCTCACTCTGTCACCCAGACTGGAGTGCAGTGGCTGCTCCCGGCCACTGTAGCCTCGACCTGCTGGGCTCCGACAATCCTTCCGCCTCAGCCTTCCAAGTAGCTGGAAGTACAGGTGCGCGCTACCATGCCCGGTTAATTTTTGATTTATTGTAGAGATGTGGTCTCGCCAAGTTTCCCAGGCGGGTCTCGAACGCTCCAGCTCAGGCAATCCACTCACATCAGCCTCCCAAAGCACGGGATTACAGACTGAGCCACCGAGCCCGGCGATTTTTTAAAAATTTCAGCAGTGAGTGCCAAGATGGTGCCCAAAAACAATGCAGGTCACCTGTAACACCTCTACAGGTATAGTGCCAGACATTCGAACCAGACCAAAATGGTCACACCCCACCAGATGCCAACGAAGACCCAGAAGTCAGTGTGTTAGCCTTTTAAGTTCCTCTTGACTCAATGACCTAATCTTGGGAAGGAGGATGGGGAAGAGAGAAACTCAGGAAAGCTGAATATTTATAAGCAAAAAATTAAATGACCAAAGTGTGACTTTTTTAACCAAAAGAGACTGGTAGATAATTAATTAAATGTATGTTCCCTCAAACCCTAGTACCCAATAGAGTGAGACTCGCAAGCAAGCTAAGATCAATTATAGAAAATACAGAAGCTACATTTATTAAACAGCTTCATTTGTAGTAGTTTAAATATTGATCCTAACACATACTTAAATAATAAAAAGAAGACTGTCCTTGGTGTTTTAAGCCCAAAATGTAACCATTTTCAATTAAGAATGGCCAAGTATTGGCCAGGCACAGTGGCCAATAATGCCAGCACTTTGGGAGGCCAAGGTGGGAAGATTGCTTGAGCCCAGGAGTTTGAAACCAGCCTAGACAATAGTAAGACCTCATCTCTACAAAAAAAAAAAATCAAAAAATTAGCTGAGTGTGGTAGTGCACACCTGTGGTCCCAGCTACACAGGAAGCTGAGGCAGAAGGATTGCCTGAGTCCAGGATGTCAAGGCTGTGGTAAGCCATGATCATGCCACCACACTCCAGCCTAAGCAACAGAGTGAAACTCTGACTTTAAAAAAAGAAAATTTTAAAAAATGGCCAAGCAAACTGGCCCTTCCCCATACCCAAATTACAATCCCAATCCAAGGAAGCAGATTCTAAGAAAATCCAGAATGATATCCAGATCATCAGACAAAAAAAGACTAACAAATGTGGTCACTTGATTAGCAGTGATGTGATCACCAGAAAATTAGTTTACACAATTTTTAGGACCAATAATAGGTAACATAATTGAGTATTAACTCTAAACCAAGAGCTCCATGTACATGATTTTATTTATTCTTCATAAGAAACATATGGGTATGATGCCATTATACTCAAATTACAAATGAGTAAAATAAAATCAAGGAAAATGAAGCAAGCTCTCCCCAAAATCACAAAGTTAGTTATTACACAGACAGAATTTAATCCAGGTATGTCTCTTTTCATGTTTTATGCCTGCACCCATTTTGCTCTTTTGACTGACTCAAAAATAAGATTCTCCTCTGTTCTAAAAGGACCAGGATATTGTTGAGTACCCAGTGCAATGTAGAATGGAATATAAAAGGTAGTTTAAAACATCACCAGATGAAGATTAGAGAACAGGTGAGGATATTAGGGAAAAAAGACGAATGTAATTACAACACTTATTCATTCATTCATCATATGCTAGATCCAGTTTCTGGAGACAGCGGTGAAAAACTCACACAATGTCATGTCCAAATGGAGCTTCCACACTTGCCAAGGAGCCAGGCAATGAATAAAGACAAGAAATAGCCAATATTACTTCAGGTAATGAGAAGTGATATAAAACATTAAGCAAGACTAGACAGTGGCAGAGTTGCTATTTTAGATAGAGAAGTGACTTCGAATGACATGAGGAAAGAAGTCTTACAGGTATGTGGGGGGAAGAATATAGATTTCTCAATGAGTAGAGGAAGCAGGTCATGCACATATTTGAGTGGAGAGCACTATAAGGAGAGGGAACAGAGGCTCTGAGGTGAAAAGTTGGTCAGCCACAAGGGAGGCTATGGATAGAACAGAATGGTTGAGGTGGGGCAGAAGGAAAGTGGTAGAAAATAGAGGAAAGAAAGAGTCACAGGCAATGAAAAGACCTTGGCAGACCTTGAAGGCCATGGTAAAGTCTAGAGATTTAATTCTAAGAAAGACTTTGGAAGACAGGGGATGACAAGATAAATTTTATGTGCTTGATGATTCACCTTGAATGCAAAGGGTAAAATACAGACCATCAGGTTAAGAGTGGACACAGAGAGATCTTTTGGAAAGATGAAGTCAGTCCAACCTAGGAAGACAGCAGTGGAGTGATTAAGATTTACCTTGGGATATTTATGAAATGTATTTTTGAAAGGAGAGGTGACAGGACTTGCTAACGAATTGAATATGAAATGGATATGAAAAAGAAAATCTGGGCCAGGCACAGTGGCTCAGCCTTCAATCCCAGCACTTTGGGAGGCCAAGGCAAGTGGACTGCCTGAGCCCGCGGGTTCAAGACCCAACTGGGCAACTTGGCAAGACCTCATCTCTACAATAAATCAAAAATTAGTCAGGCGTGGTAGTGTATGCCTGTAGTTCCAGCTACTTGGAAGGCTGAGGCAGAAGGATTGATGGAGACCAGCAGGTCAAGGCTGCGGTGGCTGAGAGCATGCCACTGCACTCCAGTCTGGGTGACAGAGTGAGACTCCAACTCAAAAAAAAAGAAAGAAAGAAAGAGAAAATCCAAGAAGAATCCCCAGGGTTTTTTTTGGCCCAGGCAACTAGGTAAATGGTAGCTTTATGGGGAAGATGGAGAAGATAAGCCAGAAATGAGATGAAGGAGGAGTGTGTGCAACAGAAATTAATAGTCAGCATTTCAGGAACACGGTTTGAGATGACTTTAGATATCCAAGGAGAGATATATAGTAGAAAGTAAACACAAAAGTCTGAAACTCAAGGACTACGAAACAAAGTAAAAATACGGACATTTTCAACATGTAGATGGCATGTAAAGCCATGGGAATGGATGAAATCACCTAAGGCAGGGGTCACCAACCCCCAGGTCACTGACCATTACCAATCTGTGGCCCGTCAGGAGCCAGGCCACACGGCAGGAGTTCAGCAGTGGGTAAGCAAGAAAAGCTTCATCTGTATCTACAGCCGCTCCCCATCACTTTTATTGCCATCTGAGTTCTGCCTTCTGTCAGATCAGAGTAGGCATTAGATTCTCATAGGAGCACGAACTGTGCATGTGAAAGATCTAGGTTGCGTGCTCCTTATGAAAACAAAAAGCCTGATAATCTGAAGTGGAGCTGAGGTGGTAATGCTAGTGCTAGGGAGTGGCTGCAAATACAGATTAACATTAGCAGTGAGGTTTGACTGCACAGAGACCATAATAAATCAATAGCTTGCAGACTCATATCAAAGCCCTATCAGTGAGTGGCAAGTGAATTGATGTACTTCAAGTATACAGCTGCAACTGGTGCCAGGCTATAAGTCAGAATCTGACACTTATTTTAATCTGTGCATGGTCTGCCCGTTGTTTTATTTTCCACTTCCATTGGCACTCTTTTTTGTTTTGTTTTGTTTTTATGGTGAGTTATAGAATTATTTTATTATATATTACAATATAATAACAATAGAAATAAGTGCACAATAAACATTATGTGGTTGAATCATCCTGAAACCATCCTCCCTCACTCCAATCCATGAAAAATTGTCTTCCAAGGAACCAGTCCCTGATGCCAAAAGGGTTGGGGATGGCTGACCTAAGGAATGAGTGTAGTTAGAAACAGAGTTTTCCCTGGCTGACCACATGCAGAAGATTCAAACAAGATCCCTATCTATCCCCATACACAAAAATTAACTCTAAATGGATCAGAGACCTAAATGTAAAACCTCAAACCATAAGAACTTTAGAGAATACAGGACACACCTTTATGGAAGTTGGAACTGGCATCCAATTCCTGAGCAAAAACCGAAATGCATGGGCCATAAGCAATAAGATAGACAAGTGGGACCTCATTAAACTGACAAGCTTCTGCAAAGCCAAAGAAACCATCAAGAGAGCAGGGAGACAGCCCCCAGACTGGAAAAAAGTATTTGGCAACTCCATGTCTGACAAAGGCCTAACATCTAAGATCTACAAAGAACTCAAACATGCTGAAAAGAAAAAAACAAACAACCCCATTACAAAGTAGGCAAAAGACATGAACAGACACTTCTCAAAGAAGACACACAAGCGGCCAACAGATACATGAAGAAATGTTCAACCTCACTAGTCATCAAGGAAATGCAAATTACAACTACCCTGAGATACCACCTAACTCCAGTCAGAATGGCCATTATCAATAACAAAAAATCACAGATGCTGGAGAGGATGTGGTGAAAAGGAAGCACTTCTACACTGTTGGTGGGAGTGTAAACTAGTGCAACCTCTGTGGAAAGCAGTGTGACAATTCCTAAAAGCTCTAAAAATTGGCCTTCCATATGACCTCGCAATCCCTCTACTGGGAATATACCCTGAAGAACTCAAATCACTCTATAAAAAAGATACCTGCACATATATGTTTATCGCAGCATTGTTCACAATAGCAAGAACCTGGAACCAACCATGCTGTCCATCAGAAGAAGACTGGATTTAAAAAATGTGGTACATATACACAATGGAATATTACGCAGCCATAAAAAAGAACAAAATCATGAATTTCACAGCACCTGGATGGAACTAGAGTTTATAATACTGAGTGATCTCTCACAGAAACAAAGATCTGAGTATTACATGTTCTCACTCATCAGTGGAGCTTGAACAACTATCGTAATACTATAAGAAAAGGATTGACAGTGGTGGGAAACAATGGGGGGACAGGGAGGGGAAGGGAGGTGGGATTAACGGAAGTCAATATCTGTCTGAAGATGGGGGGCACACTTCATCAACAAGGGTACCTACACAATGCATATTTGTATACCTAACCCTTAACTGTACCCCACAATTTTAAAATAAAAAATATGTATTAAAAAACAAAATAAAATTTAAAAAAAGAAACAGAGTTTTCCAAGAACTGAGCCCTGGAGCACTCCAAATTCAGAGGTCAAGGGGACGGGGATCTAGAAAAAGTGACGGAGACAGAACACAAACTCCCTGGCAGGATGTCAGGTTGCAAGATGGTTTTACCAAGAAGTTAATGCACATACACTAAAGAATCTTACCCCTACTAGCCATAGGACTAAACAATATGAAGTTAAAATATTGCAGTGGTGTTTGCAAGTGCATATACCTCCTGACAGTAAAGATAAAAAAGCTTCCCAATTGTCTCTTTTCAACTCTGGCAAGAGTACGGACCCATTAAAACATAGAGACCAAACTAAACTCTCAGATCCCTCTGTCCAATTTATAGCTGGATCTCAGCATCAGTGAAATTTTCATTTGTAATTACACCCATAGGATGTTTGCATAGAAGCTCACATACACATTTTTTGAATAAATATGTTTTAAATAATGCGGTAACACTTCCAAAATGGCCTACGTTGTTTTGACTACCAGTTTTCTGCAGTTCTGAAATTAATTTAAAATTCTTTAATTTCATATTTGAAAACAGACAACAGCTGAATGTTCTTCCCACATGAAATGATCTCCTTTCTAATACTGTAGTCTGCTGTTTTCTAAAACAAAGATTAAAGAATACAGTCAGAAACTTCCTAAATAACTTTGATGAGATTAGTTTAATTTCTTTCCCAAAAGCAAAGATAAACAGACATTAATTTTCAGTCACTTTCTCCATCCTTATGCAGCTCAAGCCTCTATGTTTTTTCATCAGTATCAGTAATGGATTCAGTTCGTTATCTAACAAACCAAATGTATGCCAGTTTCTCTTCTTGGAGAATGGAAAATTCAGGAAGTATGGCATGATTGTCAGAAAAGAAAAAGTGTACCAAAATTTTTAATCTTGCCATTGTTTATGGGAAATCAGAAAGTCTGAAAGAGAATATTTTAGATATTCTTTGTAACTTAGTATAAAGATACTAAAACAAATTACTGAGTAAAGGGTTACTGCCCACACAGACCAAGGATATAATTCAAAAGAGTTCCTACAGAGTGGAGAGGGAGAATGGGTACAGAAGTCAGCTTGCTAAAGAGCCTAGCCTACTCCTGACATTAGTGGGGCAACAGACAGCCTTTCCACTGCAAAAGTTAATGAATCCACATTCCACATCATGATAATTCACATCATCAATATTTCTAATTTAAAAGTTTCTCAACACTCAATAACATCTCCTATGAGAGAAGCTAATGTTAATAATCTTATTCCAATAACTAAGAAAATATGGTTCAGCATTCACCAGAGAGTTATATGTGAACTCAATTAAAGAGCTCAAAATCTCACCTCACTTCCCTCCCATTTTGTGAATGACGTGGAATACAACAAATTCAGTCTCCCTTTTTTTATATATAGTTAAAGAGGTGTTTTTTGTTTGTTTTGTTTCATAACCTGGAAATTTCCTATAATTGTAAAAGCCCCTTATTTAAAATATTAAGCTTCATATGGAGATAGATTCCTGATAGCTGGGAGATGTCCCAGTATCAGAGTAGAAGAGTGTGTGTGACTCTGGAGAAAGGTCTAAGTCTCAGCATTGGCTCCATCACTCCACAGATGCATTTGGCTTCTACCAAGTCACTTAATCTCTGTAAAATACAGAGAGCTGGATTTCTCTCATTGGTTTTTTGAGGAAAAACTAGACCACGGGTACATTTTATATTTGAACATCTATTTCTATCCAATCTTATTTAATCAATTATTTGAAACATTTTATTGTTACCTCAAATACAGAAGATAGCATATACTTATTATTAAACACCAATTTGGCATTTTCCAGAGGTCAACTGTCCACACAAAATCTGGTAGTCTGTAGTAGTTGTTCAGTTAGTGCTAACTGTTATGTTTCTACTGCAGTTACTACTGTTGCACTTGTATCATAAATTTCTTAAGACATCTTCTTTTAATAATTCCTGAAGTCAAAGCATTTCACAATTTATGAAATGCGTTTACTCTACACTCACAGCCTATCTTCCCAACCCTAGACACCTCCTGCATAAAACTCTGAGGACTGCACAAATATTTTACACAGTCTCAGTCAACCTACATGCATTTCCGTGGGAAATAACACTAGTAAAAAACAAGAAAGCAAAAACTAACACTGTTCCGTTCACTTTCACCTAGTTATATGGGGAATTTTTAAGGTATGGTATCCACAACTTGGAAGACTCCACTACCAATATTATGTTGGGACAACATCCATCAAAAACAATCAAAAGTCAACTGACAGCTTGACAAAGAGCAGCAAACAGCCACAGTCACTGAGCTACTCAACTTGACATGTTCTATGTCAGAGAGATGGTGCAGGAACAACCAAGGGTGATATATTCAAAACACTTTCCCACTAATGGGATAAATGCTGGCCAGCAGCAGTGTCCTCAGTGGCCTCTAGTATACTAGACATTAACCTTTTAGCTCTTGGATTATGAGATGTTTCAGCAGGTTGGGCTAGTGATATTTACCAACCAATATGGAAATATTTCAATATTTTGACATTATATGTGGTTATACTGCTGTGCATTAGCTACATATTAGTCATGAGAAAAACTTCTCAGCAGGAGAATGTTCTGATATGGGTTCTGGTTAAACTCTTAAGCTCCAAAATTCCAGAAACAAATCTCAGAAAAATCTATGGGGATTTGGCTATGCTGCACATTTTAGGCAAGTTAAAATTATAGTGAACATTTTTATTATTTTAATATTAGTGAATTTTACAAATTTTATGAATTAAAGTGATTATCCACATCTCAACAAATTTTCTCCCATCTGATCTCAAACTTTTTTCATCTCCTTGCCCTCATCAAAGGCTGAGTGAGGAGACCTCTGACATATGAGAAAGAAAGATGCTTAATTATGGTCTAAATTATTCTACTTGACCTATTGCACTTTTCCTGAGTGAAAAACATTCCTTTTTATAAACCAGGCTCTAAATCAGTAGTTTTCAGAAATGTGACTTCAAATACACAAAAGTAAAATCACAATGTAGGATATTTTTAACTATATTCATTACAAAGTTCTTCAAATTATAAGACCCACACTTGACCCCTCATAGTTCTTCCAGCTGAGATTAACTCTAATTATTGTCCTAAATTGAAAAAGGAAAGAGATGGGTCACTAAAAGTAACAGATAATTGTTGAAAGAGAAAGAGAGAGCAAGAAAGAGAGAGAAAAAGAGAAAAGAAAGTTCCTGGAAAATAATCAAGATCTATGCACATAATTGCCCTTAACTTTTAAAATTATTAAAGTATTAATTTATACCAGTATGATAATCACCCATTACAGAGTCCATCTAGAGATCATTAGAAGAGGGATGTTTTTATTTGGAAACTCCACAAATTTTTGTCTAGCTGCCAATATTCCCAGGCAAAAAGCAAAGACAAAAGTGAGACTAAAGAATATCCAGAAGATGAACACTGGCCAGGCTTCAAGAGGCAATATGGTAGAAGAAAGAATGCACCCCATGTCTGGTACTTACATGGTAACTGCAAGCAAGTAACTAAACTTCCTAAGCTTCAGTGTCTCAACTATGAAATGGGGACGGTGACACCACAAGGATCAGCATAGTGTCTGTTATATGGAGCACTTTAACAGTACTTTAAGGCCCTACCAAATATCCAAGTTCTATGAATTATCGGTGACTGAGATGGCCAATGACAAGGTGATAAGAGCCACTGGAGCACTATCATTTGACAGTTAGTTTTATGTGTTAATTTGACTGGGACATGGGATGCGTGGTTTAAACATTAATTCTGTGTGCGTCTGAGAGGGTTTTTCAGGATAGGATTAGCATTTATAACAGTGAATTTGGTAGACTGGCCCCTGCAATGTGGACAGGCATCAACCAATCCCTTGAGTCCCTAAATAGAACAAAAGATGGAAGAAGGGAGAATTTGACCCTTCTGCCTGAGTGCTTGAGCTGGGACATTGGTCTTCCCATGTCCTCAGACTGATACTTATATCATCAACTCCCTGGTTCTCATGCTTTCAGACTCAGATGGAACTACACTACTTTCCAGAATGCCAGCTGCAGTGTCATATCATGGGTCTTCCCATCCTCCATAATCATGTAAGTCAGCAGTCCCCAACATTTTTGGCATCAGGAACTGTTTACATGGAAGACAATGTTTCCATGGACTGAGGGGGCATGGGAAAATGCAGTCAAACCTCACTACTAATGTTAATCTGTATTTGCAGTCACTCCCCAGGACTAGCATCACCACCTCAGCTCCACCTCAGATCATCAGGCATTAGATTTTCATAAGGAGTATGCAACCTAGATCCCTCACATGTGAAATTTACAAGAGAGTTGGCACTCTTATGAAAATCTAATGCCACAGCTGATCTGACAGAAAGTGGAGCTCAGGCAGTAATGCCAGTGATGGGGAGCGGCTGCAAATACAGATGGAGCTTTACTCACTCCATTATTGGTCCATAGCCTATAGGCTGGGGATCCCTGGTATAAGCCAATTCCTTATAAATCCATTTCTTTCTCTTCTTCTCTCTCTGAGTATATGTATATATTAGTTATGAAAACAGCACATAATTCTCATGAGAAACAGCTCCATGTTCCCAGAGATAGACAGAGACAGAGAGACAGCAATATAGATAGATTTCCTAATGGTTCTGTTTTTTCTGGAGAACGCGGACTAATACAAATCTCAACCAATATTTATTATAGCCTACCATGTATAAGGTACTGTGGTCAAACTGGCAATACAAAAAAGTATAATCATGGTTCCACTCTCAGGAGACCTTAAATCAGTTGAGGAAGCAGAACATTTACAAGGAAATTAAGCTAACGCATACACTAAGTGCTTAATAAGCAGGGCAGACCATTTTTACAGAAGTTTCCTAAAAGCAAGAGATCCCAGTATCTTAAGCAACATGGAAAAGGCTCATACAGAAGGACTATGTTGGGCTTGAAGGAAGAACAAACCTTATATAAGTGGGCTGCAGCAGAAGAGGAAGATGACATACACTCGCCAGGACCAAGGAATACTGCCACCTAAAGGTGACATTTGGTAGGACCTTGAGTTTTTCTAAAACCTCCAAAACCATTAGACTTTAACTACTGGACACATCTGTTCAGTACACCAACCTTTGGCAACTTCACCAACAGCTGATGCCCATTCTTTCTGATCAAGTCCATGCCACCAGGCAAAATATTGTAACAGCGTATGTCTTTACCAGAGAAATGGCTTTGTCGTATATTTTGGAGAATACCTCCTTATACAGAACATCGAACACAAGAGTGTCCATTTAGAGGTTAGCTATTCTACCAAAGACACAACATCTCTGGGACGCCCAAAAGATCAGAAGCCGATGACTGGGTTATAACTCAAGCTCTGCTATTCATCAGCTACATGTTACTATACCTGATCATTTAATACCTCAGTTTCCTCACTCATAAATGGAGATTATACATGCCTGCCGACTTAAAAGATTAGGTTGTTGTAGGGGTCAAAGAAAAGGATGGAGAAAAATATTGCACAGATATTAAGTGCTAAATATATATGCCATCTTTAATCTTTAACTGAGTTCTTTTTTTCTTCGTAATGGAAAGATACTGTTAAGAAATATCATTTTGAGTTGCTTCTGATGAATAGATGAAAACAATCCATTGGCAAAGTGAATATGGCTGAAAAAGATTATTCTGCAAGTTGAGAACGCCAACCAAATAAGGCAAACTAGGAAATCGTTGGCATAGCTCCAAAAGACTGAGGGAGGATATTCCAAATCATTTTATTGATGACAATTACCAGTTGATTATCGTTTTATGTATTTATAATTGATCCACATATGTCATTTTCTGCTAAGCAGTGACTCCTTTCCTTTTCTAGAAACAATATCAAAGGAATTGAGGAAGACTTATGAATCACTTACTCCAAGATCCAACTTCTAATTTTAAGGGATTTATAATCAAGGTGAAGTAAAAGAATTGCACACATTAAACAAAAAGCAATTCGGGACAGGGAATAACTGAATGCCAAATTGTATACAGAACTGAAGCTAATGACAATGATACAGACAATGAAACATATTTGAAAAATAGACTGTTATCCATGGGAAATAGCTAAGTAAAGGTGTTTAGAAGAGAAAAGAAGTTTTAGAAACCGGGAGAAAATGTGCAACTGAAAAGTCTAAAAGGGTAGAGGGAAGGGGGGAATATTGCATTTGCAGTAAAATTCAACACTGGAGAAAGAAAACATTGCAGTATCTTATTGAAACTCAATTTCTAAATACTTTAAGGTTAACAAAACTCAGAACACCTTAACGCACTATCTGTATAAGCTGAATAATGAAGGCAGAAGGAAAAAAAACCACAAGAGGCAATAAAAATGAAATCTGAGTACTTGGAAAAACATATTCAGAGGATCACTGGGGGCCTAACTTATTTGTTTGGTTAAGTTTTCATTTTATTCCTTTTCAGTGGAGGAAAATGTTCATTATAGCATGCAGCTAATTTTCCATCTTTTAACTTAATGTACTAAAACAGTTTTACATAAAAAATTTCATTTGTCAAATGCCAAACATCTGCACCCTTGATTACAGATCTGCTATTGAGACTCTGGTTTTCCAGGTACCATATGTCACAGCATTTTACTTCAGTTCAATCTTTGTTTATGCACACTCAGGTGCGTGTGCATGCACATAGACACACAAACAAAATGACATCTGGCACCTAGGAAAAGACGAGGTGTGGAAGGGTTGTGAAAAATTGCAACCAGACTTGTGCCTGAACATATAATAAGCTACACACACAACCGCTCACAGTTACAGACTATAATACTCTGTGGGGCCACAACTTAGAGCTTGTATAATACAAATATAAAAAAGATAAAAGGAAGCAAGAGGGAAAAAGATATTTTTAAAGGCATGTGTTAGTGTGTAATTATTCTATAAATAAAGATTAAAGTAGTAAAGCATAAGGAAAATAGATGTAACTTATTTGCCTCAAACAAAAATAAATTCTAGATAATGGTTTTAGCCAAATATATAACCCATCTCTGCTCCCTGGCTTCGCCCACAGACCATATTTTCCCTCAAGATCATGGCTTTCCTGTCCCCGTTAATTTTCATTCCCAGTATGTGCTCCTCATTGTATTAATAAGTGCTTAATCTTTCTTCTCCAAATTTAAATGAGACAACCCAGCAAAGAACAATGGGCTGGAGTCAAGGGACCCAAGATACAGCCACAGCTTTTCTTCTAATTAGTTTTGCAACCTGGCGCAATTTACTTTACACCTGCCCCATGTAATGCAACATTTTCTCATCTCCAATTCTCAGTTTCCTGATCTGAAAGGTAAGGAGTTGAAGCCTGTTCCCTCTGAGGTTCCAGAAGGCTCCCACAGAGAAGGGAGTAAAAGTCAATGGTTCTACTTCCATCTCTCATCTAGCCCAACCTGCTCCAGATCTGAGGTGGCTGGAGGAGAAAGCCAAGGAAAGCGGTGCCGGGGCAAAAGATTCTGACTGAACTTCCACATATGTAAGAACAAAAGTAAACTGATCCTCAGCTTTTGATTCAAAATCTGCTATGTGCTCAGAAGCATTCTGGGCATTCTGGAGAACATTTTAAAGGCATAAAATATATTTCTTGTCCTCACAGAACTTCCAGTCTGTCTTTTTAGAACTTAATATTTAGTTAAAAGAAAACTAACATACAATAAGAAAAAGAACAAAGGAGACTCACACTAAAGTGATGAATGCTAGAGGGTCCTTGTAAACAAGGAAGGGTTCATATAGATACAAATAGCCAACAAAGAATTCATAGAAAAAGTAAGATTTTGCTAACTCAGCAAATATTTACTGAGTGAGTACTCAGTCTCAGGTACAAAAGCAAACACAATTCCCGCTCTCTCAGGGAGCTAACAGCCTAGTGAAAGACAGAGGTCCAGGCTGCTAGGTGAGAGACAAAAGGAGGAAAGAACCTGGTAAGAAAACTCAGAGACGATGTCGCAGAAGAAGTGGCACTCATGCTAAAAATCAAAGGACAAAAAGGTGAAATCCAGGTGAAACAGAAGAGATAAGGAAATATTGCAATCTGAGAATAGCACATGCGAAGGCCCTGTGGCAATAATCCTTGGCAGGTGTGAGAAACTGAACAGGAGGCAATGTGACTAGCAGCACAAGACGATGCTTGAGAGAAAAGACAAACCAGGCATGCAGGGCCTTGGGCAAGGTCAGTAGTTTCATTTTGATGTACACGGTGGCAACTAAGTGGGGAAGTGAATAGAGCAAGACATGTGTGGATACAGGGAGATATTTAAGAGATTACTTTACAGGCCAGGCTAAAAGTGATGACCTATTGGACTAGGTGGTGACTGTAGGGGTGTAAGAGGTAAAGATAGTATATTAGCTGATATAACAGATATGGGAATGACAACGAGGGAGTGGTCAAGAATAGATCCTAGGTTTCTGATTTGTGTATAACAGGATTGTTAGTGCCATTCATTGAGAAGGAAACCCAGAAAAGGCTATTTGGAGAAGCACAGAGTGTTAAGAAGAAAATGTTCTTGAGAGGTTAAATAAGATGAGAGCTTTTGGAGTTTAGAGGTGTGGACATTATTTGAGACCTGAGTCGTTCTAGGTGGAGTGAGGGGTCAGGTAACACATAAGAGTGGAACAAGGATCTGGAGATCAAGAAATAAATAGAGACTGGGCTCCGAGGCTCAGCCTATAACCCCAGCACTTTGGGAGGCAGAGGCAAGTGGATGGTCTGAGTTCACGGGTTCAAGACCAGACGGGCAACTTGGCAAGACGTCATCTCTACAATAAATTTAAAAATATTAGCAGGGCGTAGTAGCGCGAGCCTGTAGTTCCAGCTACTTGGAAGGCTGAGGCGGAAGAATCGCCTGAGCCCAGCAAGTAGAGGCTGCGGGGACCGTGAGCGTGCCACTGCACTCCAGCTTGGGTGACAGAGTGAGACTTCAATTCAAAAAAAAAAAAAAACAAAGACAGTGTAAGTATATGCCAATCATCACTCACCTGTCAGCATCTTCATGGCTCCTGTTAATAGCCACTGATATAACATACACAAACAAAATACACACACATACACACACACACACACACACACACACACACACATCCCTCAGATCACTTACTAGAAGGTAAGACATGGGCTAAATTAACTCAATTCTTATAATTTAATATAAAAGGACAAAATGGGTTTCCTCTTTTATCTTCTTAATATCTCTTTCTTTCTCTCTCGTCCCCTCTCCGCCCCCTCCCCTCCTCTCCTCTATAGCATTAACTCTCTATATGTATTTTATGCCTTTTTATTAATAACTAATGGCTACACATTTGTAAGTATCAACTCAAGAAATGTACCTGTATCTTCCTGTACAGAAAGTAGTCCACCGGAACACACTTGTAGCACTGCAAAAGCTTTTACCTTGGTTTTTAACCCAGTGCCTGAGACCGAGATCTTCATCACCCCACTATCAACCTTTCTGACCTTCATCACCCCACTAGTAATCTCCACTAAACTGTAGCAACATTCTGCCAACAGAGGCAGGGCATCTGAAACACAATGAGTTATTCTTTCCCCAAATAAGACTCTGCTTTCATTCTCTAGTGTATAGATGAATTGTTGCCCTGGCCTAGAGAACTAAAGTTTATCCTCCTTGCTACTTAAAGCCATCATACTTTTTGCTCTCTATTTATTCCAAATATTTCAGGACTATCTATTCAACCTCCTTTTCAGGATGCTGACCCACATAGGTTTGGACACAAGAATACCATGAATGTTGAGTTTTCTAAGTATCTTGCATGTTACAAAATCTGTCTTGCAACTAGAGTATGCTGAGTATTCCAAGTCAATGAGAAATTCCCCAGAAAAAAAATGTCAGAACCCTGCAAGAGTCTGCAGCTGCCCTAACATTGCCAGAGGAACTAGTGACGTCTCATGATTCTCTTCTCACTGTGGCTACCAGAAGGTCAAATCTGATCACTAATCACAGAAACTATATTGACTACAACAATATTTAGTATGTTTTGTTTTCCTGAATTTGTTCTGGTTTTCTAATTCTAGATTTCTATTTATCAGCACATATTCTTAGATAAGAAATTCTATCCTCAAAGAGATGGGGAAATAAATATATTAATTATCCAGTTAATCACTATGTCTCCTCAGAGCAGGAGACCAGGCTCAACACTATTGCTAAACTATGTCAGATCACTCATTCTCTGTCACTGATCATGTAGAGATAAAGACATCTTCTAGTATGAAGAGTCTCAGAGTGTGATTTGAGGACCACCAGGAAGGTTTTACTGTGAATAAATTCCTTTTATTTACTGTTTGCATCTGAAATTCCATCACCTCTCTCTTAGGACTTTTAATGGCTTTTAGAATGCAAGCAAACATATTTTGCCAGGCATTATGTTTGCCAGAGGAGAAGAGGTGAGACAATGTAATTTGAAGAGGGAGAGAGGAAGAAAGAAGCTGACATTGGAAAATGCAGTCTGAGCCTTTTCCCAGTGTTCCTTGGGCCAGTCCTGTTGGAGTTACTTAGTCATCAAAGAACAATTCACAAATGAACAGGAAACCAAAGGTAAAGCTCAAATGAATAGGACCCTTTAGGGAAGGGAGGGCAAGTCAGATGTGCCTCCCTCAAGGTGCTTATAGTATATTTGGGAGCCACAATAAATGTACAAAACTGATTTAAACCAAAGAAGATGATAACAAATCCTCTCAGTGCTAATCCCGGGGAGATTGGCTTCTTATTAAACAGAGACTCCTTATTTCATATCTGTCATTTCGTGAAATCTACATCATTAGAGTTCAATGAAATATATGTCAATTAGAGTTCAATGAAATATAATTTCCTAACTAAAAGGATCAGGCTAACACTTATGTATAATGAGTCCTTTGTCAACCTGTGTTATAACCTTGGGGAACCCATGAGAGGCAGAATAATGTCCCCCCACAAAGATGTCTACATCCTACTTCTGAACCTGTGTTTGTTACTTTATAACATAAAAAGGACACTGTAGGTGCTATGAAGGAGAAAGACATTCAGATGGAAGGATTATTTTAATTTAATAATCGTTAAAGTAGGCCCAATCTAATCATATGAGTCCTTAAAAGTGGAGAATCTTTCCTAGCTGGGTTAAAAAGATGAGAGGAAAAAAAGGAAGAGAGATTGGAAGCATAGGAGGGATTGGACTGTTGCTGCAGGCTTTGAAGGTGGAGGAAGAGACTGTGAGCCAAAGACTGCAAGCTCCCTCTGCAATGTGTAGTAAGTAAGAAAACACGTTCTCCTCTAAAGACTTCAGAAAGAAACATTCCTGTTGATACCTTTAGTTTAGTCCAGCAGGTGAGACCCATGGTGAACTTCTGACTGGAAGATCTATAAGAAAATACATTTGTTTTAAGTCATTAAATTTTTGGTAATTTTTATAGCAGCAATAGAAAGCTATCTTGTTTTCCCTTCTATGTTGCCAGTTGTAAAAAACAAGACAACTGTCTTTTAATTTTTACTTTAAATTGTTGCAGACGCTAAAAGACAAATACTGGAAAAAGATTTTTAAAGAAAAGAATGGAGTAGGAAAAATAGCATTTGAAATTTTTCTTCAATGCACCTCTTTTTCCTAAATTTTACAGAATCTAGTCAATTAGAAAATAAACCAGAAACCTAATATATCTTAACAGTTTCACGGCCTCCCCAGGTAATCAGATGCTATCTTTCATATTGATCATAATATAAAACCAGTTGAGTTATAGAGTCACATATCTTGTCAGTTCTTTGGCAAATGTAAGCCTCCCTTAGAAAAATATAGTAATGAAATATTCTCAAAGTCAGTATGCAGATCTCCAACTGCTAGGCAAGTTAATGAGATGCATAGCTAGGGATTTAACATGCATCTCAAGCACTGGTTCTGCATAAGAAACACAGCTGATTCTGATCTCATCACCTTATCCATTTTTTACAGAAACATCTATCAGCAAAGAGAAGACACTCCATGTATTAAAAGTTTCCACATTCACCCTTAGCTATCAGAAGCAGGACAGCAGGCCATGTATTAGAGTTTGCAAACCTAATAAAATATTTTGCAAGTAACATATTTAATCAGTCAAACACTGATTATATTTGGTACACTCAAAATACTGAAGCCCAGCCACAAAAAATGATTTGTCAACATTCCAGGAACAGCCTCTAAAAAAGAAAACTTTGGGATTTATATATTAGGTGGATTAAAAACTGAGCTTCCTGGCTAACATAACAGAAAATTACTTTGTGAATATAAACCAAAAAAATCTTAACCTCAGATAAAATGAAATAATCAAAGGGAGTTTACATATGTATTAAAAGAGTACAGATTTCAAAAATAATATTGAGTTTTGTTTTGGTTTTGTTTTTTGTTTTTTTTGAGTTGGAATCTCACTCTGTCGCCCAGACTGGAGTGCAGTGGCCACTCCCGGCCACCGCAGCCTCGACCTGCTGGGCTCCGGCGATCCTTCCGCCTCAGCCTTCCAAGTAGCCGGAATTATAGGCGTGCGCTACCACGCCCGGCTAATTTTTTGATTTATTGTAGAGATGAAATCTCGCCTGCCCAGGCGGATCTCGAACCCACGGGTTCAGGCAATCCACTCACCTCAGCCTCCCAAAGGCGCGGGATTACAGGCTGAGCCACCGAGCCCGGCTGTTTTGGTTTTTTTTAAGCCGAGAAAGGACCAAGCATGTGTCTGCATTCAAATCTTAGCTACACCACTTATTGTCTGCATGCCTTTGGGAAAGTTTCTTAATTTATTTACAACTCAGTTTCCTAATCTGTAAAATGGCAATAAATGAGTACTGAACTCAGTACATTGTTGTGAGAATTAAAGGCGACAATAGCTACAAAATGTTAAGTACAATGCCTAAGCCATAGCAGGTTCTCAATAAATACTGATGATTATTTTCCTCAATTATGATCATCATGCTCATGATAGGAATCTATCCCGTTGACTACAATTCATCAGGTCTGTTTTTGTCATGCCTTGGTCAATTTCCCAATAACCGCAAGGACAATTCAAAGGAAGAGACTTATTCAGACAGTCCTTGTTAATTTAATTAAGAATCATAGAAGAATTTCTTTGTTATATAACTGTTAGAAGCAACTACACAATTATAGATTCTAAATCCTGAGAAAAAGAGAAGAAAAATCAGAAAGATAATAAAAATGAACTTAAGAAAATTTCAGCTGGGCTCGGTGACTCAGCTTGTAACCCCGTGCTTTGGGGCTGAGGTGAGTGGATTGCCTAAGCCCGCAGGTTCGAGACCTGCCTGGGCAACTTAGCAAGAACTCATCTCTACAATAAAAAAAAAAATTAGCCAAGTAACACACGCCTGTAATCCAGCTACTTGGAAGGTTGAGGCAGAAGGATCGCAGGAGCCCAGCAGGTCGAGGCTGCGGTGGCCAAGAGTGGCCACTGCACTCCAGTCTGGGTGACAGAGTGAGACTCCAACTAAAAAAAAGAAAAAAGAAAAAAGAAAATTTCTCCCAGTAATAAATTGGTTAAAATGAGATCTTTATGAAAAATTAAGAGCAAATGGCAATGTCATGAAAAGTAAAAATTAGGCCAGGTTTGAACTATAAAGAAGTAAATGTGTGGAGATACAAGTTTAAACAAATAAAAAAAAAGTAAAAGATGTTACTGACAAAAGGCACAGAAGACTTGATGAAGCAAAAAGTAAGACATGGAGAGAAAAGGTTAACCAATCACTGTAAAGAGACGGTCTTATGCTCTAACAATTTCCATAAAAACACGTATCATCTGCTTTCTGCTAACCAAAGCAAGTACCGTCTGTCACAAGAAAAAAGGAAATGAAACAGAAATTGAGGGAGAAAGTACTAAACTGTTCTCTAGCAGCTGGATGTCTTCAAATCACAACTTTAATGGCCCACATCGTAGAATAGTTGAGAAATTTCTGAATGTTAGCACTAAGAGCCCCATTCTCCTTGGTTATTCATTATCTCTTTGCCTTTATCTTTGAAAAATCATCTTATACAAGGATATCCTACAAGTTAATGCTCCTCTTCCAGATGATACAAATCTCTTCCGCATTAAATAATCAACCAACTACCCAGAAACCATGTATTGTCCCTATCATTGTTCTAAATACTACATGAGTCATAAAAGAAGTATAAAACAGGTGCTTATTGATAATATTGCCTTGTAATTAAACCCCAAACTTCTTCAAGGAAAAATCCCCATCAGTACACCATAAAATACATTATAATTCACTTGTTTAATTAGAAGAAACAATTTCATTCATAAAAAAAAAATAAAACGGCCAGGCACGGTGGCTCAAGGCTGTAATCCCAACATTTTGGGAGGCTGAGGCAAGAGGACTGCCTGAGCCCAGGGGCTCGAGCCCAACCCGGGCAACTTGGCAAGGCCTTATCTCTACAACAAATCAAAAATTTAGCCAGGCGTGGTGGTGTGCGCCTGTAGTTTCAGTTACTTGGAAGCCTGAGACAGAAGGATCTCCTGAGAACAGCAGGTTGAGGCTGCGGTGACCGTGAGCATGCCACTGCATTCCAGCCTGGGCAACAGAGTGAGACTCCAACTCAAAAAAAGTTAAAAAGTTAAAAAAAAAAAATTAAAACATCAGAATTATCTGTGTTGCTTTTACAAATATTAGATTCTCCATTCCATCCACTGAATTACGATGCCTGGAGGTAGAAGTATCCCTTTTAAACATGCTCCTTGGTAATGTTAGGTGCAGGGACACATGCGTCCTGGGCCTTCTACTAGTTCCTTCCAAGGGACACCCCCTTCCTTATTTTATTAAATGTGCTTATTAAGAGGCAGAGCTTAAAAGCAAAAGACTTGGAATCAGTCATCGCTAGAGTCAAAATCCTACAATAGAAGGTAACAGAAAAGTGATCTCTCTTAGTCTGTTTCTTTATCTGCAAAATGGGGGGAATAATGCCTTTTTCACAAGTCAGCTTTGTTGTTCTTAGAACTAAATTACTCTGGGCATGTAAGATGCTTAAATAAGTGTTTGTCATTCATTCATCCTGCAGAGAAGGACCATTAGTTGTTGCCAAGGTGGCTGCAACACTAGCAGCGGCAGGAGACAGTCTCACTATAGGACTACAATAACTTCTAGAAGAAAAGCATGGCCCTTGGCTTCTGTATGTACACAAACAGCCTAAGAAATTCTTTGCTGAAATTAAATAATCTAAAGTGAGTTTGGTCGTGGCCAGTCTGGATGTGGTCTCAGTGCCACAGTCCCCATAACTCTGACCAATCAATTCACCCAGAGTGTTACTGCACTGTTCTCTACATCATTTAGAGAAAAGGAAAGAGGACTGAACTTCCTCTTTATAACTCCCAAGTCATCCTTCAAATATGCCTAGTTACTTTCTCCTTTCTGGTGTACATATGGTTCATCACCATCTCCCCTTCAGAGGAACTTGAAATCAGGGTGATGGCCGGGCTCAGTGGCTCAGCCTGTAATCCCGTGCCTTTGGGAGACTGAGGTGAGTGAATTGTTTGAGCCCACGGGTTTGAGACTCGCCTGGGCAACTTGGCGAGACCTCATCTCTACAATAAAAATCAAAAAATTAGCCGGGTGTGGTAGCGCGTGCCTGTAGTTCCAGCTACTTGGAAGGCTAAGACGGAAGGATCACCGGAGCCCAGCAGGTGGAGGCTGTGGTGGCCGGGAGCGTGGCACTGCCCTCCAGCCTGGATGACAGAGTGAGACTCCAACTCAAAAAAAAAAAAAAGAATTAGGGTGATGAGCCTTGAGCCATGATCCAGAGGCTCAGCCATCTCATTAAGTTCCTTGTAGACAGTGCTTATCAGTTCTATGCACACTGCAAAGCTCTGCCTTCCTAAAGTTTGCAACAGAGCGAGGAGATTCACAGCCAAAGTTGGGCAGTGGCACGTATCACTGGGGGAAGGTTTTTAAAAGACGTGAAGGTTCAAAAGTAATTGGAGTCCCAGAAGAAAAGAGGAAACAAAAAATATTTATAGAAATAATGGCCAGTATTGTTTTGAATTTGCTGGAAACCCTAAACACAGATTCAATAACCTTAACAATCTTAAATAGCATAAATGCACATGTAAACACACACACACACACACACACACACACACACACACACACACACACACACCA